>NC_088871.1:44244138-44374640 GCF_032884065.1 Artemia franciscana | reverse complement strand
ATGAGGTATTTGTATCTTATTGACGGGTGATCGGATCTTAATGAAATTTGACATTTAGAAGGATCTTGTGCTTTAGAATTCTCATTGTAAATCCCGACGAGGTCCAGTGACATTGGGGGAAGTCGGAGGGGAAACCGGAAATCTTGGAAAACGCTTAGAGTGGAGAGATCGGGATGAAACTTGATGGGAAGAATAAGCACAAACTATAGATATGTGATTGACATAATTGGAATGGATCCATTCTTTTTTGGGGAGCTGCAGGTTGTTAATTTGGAAAAATTAGAAAAATTGAGATATTTCTAACTTAAGAACGGGTGACCGGATCTTAATGAAATTTGATATTTAGAAAGAACTCATGTCTCAGAGCTATTATTTCAAATCCCGATCAGATTTGTTGAGATTGAAGGGAGCTGGAGGGGGAAACCGGAAATCTTGGAAAACGCTTATAAATGTCGTAGATTCGTGATTGACTTAACTGGACTGGATCTGCTCTCGTTCTGGGCGTGCTAGGACGATGAAAATTGGTAGGTTTGTCAGGGAGCTGCACAAATTGACTTGATAAAGTCGTTTTCCCTGATTCGACCATCTGGGGGGGGGGCTGAAGGGAGAGGAAAAATTAGAAAAATTGAGGTATTTCTAACTTACGAGTGGGTGATCGGATCTTAATGGATTTTGACATTTCGAAGGACCTCGTGACTCAGAGCTGTTGTTTTTAATCCGGACCGGCATTAAGATTTTCCTTTTAAAGCAATCTATTGATTCTTAAAATTTTGCTAGTGCTCATGCCATATGAGCTCCTAGGTCTTGTTTGTTTTTTTAGTGCTCTATATTCATTTTTCAAAGTATTTTTAAGCTATAGACGTGGTCAAAACTTGCTGAAGAAAGACATGAATATTTATTATTGCAGAAGATATATACAAATCTTTCTTTTGCAGTACCCTAGCATACTAGTTCTCACAGCTGATCACGATGACAGAGTTGTTCCGCTCCATTCTTTTAAGTACACAGCAGAACTACAAAATACGATAGGATCCTGGGAACAGCAGAACAACCCACTGCTTATTAGAATTGATGTGAAAGCTGGTCATAGTGCTGGGATGCCAACCTCCAAAATGGTAACGTGCTTTCTAATTACTATGGTCTTTCAATTCGGTGGGCAATGAGCTGGTATTGACTACTATACCTAATTGTCTTTTTTGTTCTTGTAAACCACTTGCTTTGTAATGAGGTTGGCCTAATTTTGCGTATATCCCATGAAACGAGTAGTCTTACGAAAATCAGTATTAAAACACATGGATGACAAATTCTATAAGGAAATTTGTCCTTGCATTTGTTAATTCAATTGGCTCTTAAAAGCTATATATTTAATCTATAAAATATATGTTTTTTTCTGAATCCTGGAAGGATTTTCACAGCACGAAAAGCATAAAAACTATATAACTCTAGTAAGGACTCTATTGGACTTTG
Organism: Artemia franciscana; assembly: GCF_032884065.1. Lineage (NCBI taxonomy): Eukaryota > Metazoa > Arthropoda > Branchiopoda > Anostraca > Artemiidae > Artemia > Artemia franciscana. The sequence goes on along the minus strand of NC_088871.1, from coordinate 44,373,173 downwards.
TTGTCGGAGATAAGGTTTGATTTAAATGTATGCTTAAGGCAGACTATTAGATCTTCTTGTTTGTTACTTGGGTGATAGAAAATGATGGTTCCCGTTTATATCTATATATATAAAAATAAGTTGTCTGTCTGTGGATGGATGGATGGATGTGTCAGGTGACGTCACCTGAAAAAACTGGATTAGGTGACGTCAAAACTGAAAAAACTAAAAAAAGGCAAAAACTACAAAAAAAACTAAAAACTAATAAAAAAAATAAAAAAGCTAAAAAACTAAAAAAACTATAAAGGTAAAAACCAATAAAAAACTAAAAAAAAAACTGAAAAAACTAAAAAAAGGCAAAAACTACAAAAAAAAAACTAAAAACTAATAAAAAAAGTAAAAAAGCTAAAAAACTAAAAAAACTAAAAAAACTAAAAAAAGGTAAAAAACTAAAAAAAATAAAAAATAAAAAAAAACTAAAAAAAAGGAAAAAACTGAAAAATAAGCTAAAATAAAGGTAAAAACCAATAAAAAACTAAAAAAAAAAGGAAAAAACTAATAAATGACGACACTCAAAGAGAAAGCGACCAGGACAAAAGGAATGTTCGATTAGCAATCAACAAAGCACCGGGACACAGGGAGTATAAATGACGACCAGGACATAAGTAAAAAAAAAAAAACTATCTATATATATAAAAATAAGTTGTCTGTGGATCTGTGGATCGTGGATCAGGTGACGTCACCTGAAAAAACTGGATCAGGTGACGTCAAAACTGAAAAAACTAAAAAAAGGCAAAAACTACAAAAAAAACTAAAAACTAATAAAAAAAATAAAAAAGCTAAAAAACTAAAAAAACTAAAAAAAGGCAAAAACTACAAAAAAACTAAAAACTAATAAAAAAGCTAAAAAACTAAAAAAACTAAAAAAAAGGCAAAAACTACAAAAAAACTAAAAACTAATAAAAAAAATAAAAAAGCTAAAAAACTAAAAAAACTAAAAAAGGGTAAAAAACTAAAAAAACTAAAAACTAAAAAAAAACTAAAAAAGGTAAAAACTAAAAGAACTAAAAAAGAAAAAAATAAATGACGACACTCAAAGAGAAAGCGACCAGGACAAAAGGAATGTTCGATTAGCAATCAACAAAGCACCGGGACACAGGGAGTATAAATGACGACCAGGACACAAGTAAAAAAAAAAATTAACAAAACTAAAAAGAAGGTAAAAACTACAAAAAAACTAAAAAGAAAAAAAAACTAAAAACTAATAAAAAAACTAAAAAATCTAAAAATCTAAATAAACTAAAAAAGAAAAAAAAAGGAAAAAAATAAAGGAGAAAAACAAAACTAAAAAACGAATGTATATACAGACCGGTACACCGGGATACAAATGACGACCGGGACACAGGGAATATAAATAACGACCGGGACACAGGGACACAACTACAACGGGGACACCGGGGGAAACAGGGGGATATAAATGACGACCGGGACAAAAAAACTAAAAAGAAATAAAAACTAAAAACTAATAAAAAAAACTAAAAAATCTAAAAATCTAAATAAGCTAAAAAAGAAAAAAAAAGGAAAAAAATAAAGGAGAAAAACAAAACTAAAAAACGAATGTATATACAGACCGGGACACCGGGATACAAATGATGACCGGGACCCGGGACACAGGGAATATAAATGACGACCGGGACACAGGGACACAACTACAACGGGGACACCGGGGGAAACAGGGGGATGTAAATGACGACCGGGACACCGGGACAGGGAATGGTCGATTAGCAATCACCATCAACAAAGCTCAAGGGCAATCATTAGAATCATGAGGTATAGATCTGAATACAGATTGTTTTCCCATGGACCATTATATGTTGCATGTTCAAGAGTCGGTAAACCTGACAATCTATTTATATGCAAAGACAATGGGACAGCAAAGAATGTTGTATATTCGCAAGTTTTACGTAGTTAAAACCATATATATATATATATATCTATATTCACAGGTGGGACATAGGGACACAACTACAATGGCGCGTAACTATTATGGCGCGTAACGACTTACGCGCGCGGGGGGGCTTGGGGGGGGCGCGAAGCGCCCCCACCAACTAGGTGTTTGGGTGGCGCGAAGCGCCACCCCAACAGCTAGTATATATATATATATATATATATATATATATATATATATATATATATATATATATATATATATAATGACAGCCGAAGTATAGCTTATAGAGAAAAGAAAAGGTTGGAGAGCCTTATATTGTAGGTTGTTTTATGGTAGAGCCTAATAAATGCTCAAAATTTGAATTGATCTTTTAAAAAAATAAAGAAAGGTCTACAAAATGTTTGACACCTATATAATTTTTGAGTCCTATAGATAGAAATTTTCAGAAGACAATCAATCAAGGCTTTAGTAATCCTTTTAGTAATGCCTAGTAAAGCAGCATGACTGTATACAAATTATTTATGAGTTTTGTGGTGAAAGATAGCAAAATCCTTTCAAATATACTTACATAACCAGTTTCCAGATACCTGATAATTTTAATTGAAAAAATTAAATTTGAATATGTCAGAATAGTAAACGCTGGAACTGGTCGTTTGTGAAGATAATTTTTAAGAAATTTCGGTAAATAAAATTAGAAAGCCTAGTTCAACTTTGGAAGAAACTCCGAAAACTCTTTAGATAGAAAGTCTATAAGAAAACTGAAAATCTTAAACAAAGTCGAAAGAAAATGGGCATTAGATTAAGAAATTTTTAAGAAAAACTTGTAATAGTATTAGAAAAGCCTAGTTAAACTTGGAAGAAACTTTGAAAATTCTATAGGTAAAAAATCTTTGAATGCAATAAGAGTTTTGTCATTGTAGCGTTTGAGTACAGAAGATTGATAAACTGAACTGTTGGCTTAGAAATTTGGCTAGCTTAGGAAGATATCTTGCACCAAAACTACCGATTCTTGTATTCGCTTTCAGTTTAAAAACATCTGTTTCATCTAATAAGACAGGTCAATTTTATTTAGGCCATCTTAAATTTGAATAAGTCAGCATAATATACACTGGAAATACGTTAGTCTAGAAAAAAGTTCAGGGTCGAATGTTATGCTCCTGATTTAGGGAAGGTTTGTATGTACTAGCCTATAGTTTATCCACTTTACCTCAGAATTTATTGATTTATTTTGAAATTTGAGTCTCCGATCTGCGTAATACTCTTGGTAGCAAGGGGCAATAAAGGTTGACTGAGTTGGTCCTCTGAGCTATGCCCCCCTTATCTAGAGACTGTCAGGCCATTTTTATCAAAATAATTTATTGACTATATCTCAGGAACGAGAGGGATATGTCCCTGAAGAGGATATGTCAGGAAATATGCATTGAGTGATATATCCCTAAAGAGGAGTACGTCAGGAAAGCAGAAAATGTATCGATGCCTAAGCTCAGGTCATCATTAAGTATTTTGAACAAAGTGTTTTAAAAGTTATCTTAAACGTATTACGATTCAATTTTACACTAATAGGTTAAATACTACTTTAAACTAATATTTATACTTTCTACTAAGTTACTACAAAATCAATTTTAGAAATATTTAGTTATGATTAGCTGAACTCTCAAAATTTTAAAGGGTGTCGTAAGATACTTCCTTTAAAAGTAGATCTAAAATGAGTTTTTTTTTTTTTTTTTTTTTTTCTTGTTTTTTTTTTCTGTTAACTATTAACTGATGCATTAAAAAGATATCCCTAAAAACATATGCATTGATAGGATATGAAGAGGATATGTCAGGAAATATGCATTGAATGATATATCCCTAAGGAGGAGTACGTCAGAAAAGCAGAAACAATGTCGATGCCTAAGCTCAGGTCATCATTAAGTATTTTGAACAGACATTTTAAAAGTTGTCCTAAAAGTATTACAAATTATGCTACTGCATTCAATTTTACACTAATAGGTTAAATACTACTTTACACTAACATTTATACTTTCTACTAAGTTACTAAAAAATCAGTTTTCGAAATATTTAGTTATGATTAGCTGAATTCTCAAAATTTTAAAGGGTATCGTAAGATACTTCCTTTAAAAGTAGACCTGAAATGAGTTTTTTTTTGTTTTTTTTGTCTTGTTACATTTACTTTTCTGTTAACTATTAACTGATGCATTAAAAAGATCAGAATACTAGCAGAGAAACCGATGAGAAAGGAAAAAGGACAGTAAGTGCCCATCTATTGAAAAAATATTATTTTAATTTTCTTAATTCTAAAAAAAAAAAAACAGAAATACCCCTTCCACCGCGCCTTTAATATTCTCCTTCTTTGTTTTTTGTTGTTTCTCTTACATAAAAAAGGAATAAAATCATGGTTCCCGCTCTACATTCTTGTGAATCTGCCTTCTCCCAAAATCGTTCTTGGGTTGAAACCTGTGTAAAGATGCACACTCGAATTAATGAAATGAATATGAATTAAATGAATAAATTAAATAAAAAATATAAAGAAATATGAAAAGAAATAAAATATAAAGAAATAAAAAGAAATATATTTAAATAAAAAGAATAAAATAAAATAAATGAATTAATGAATATGAGTCATAGCTTGGAAATGTTTCCCCCTGAACACATAATTTGAAGGTGTAAAGACTGATTTATGCACTTGGTTTGATTTTATCTTCGTTTTTACTTTTTTGATTTGTGTCTTCATTCCGTTCTGAATTACTCATTTCGCTTTTACACTTCTCAGTATTTGTTTTTTTCAGATTGATGAGTACACAGATATCACGGTGTTCATTGCAAAAACTCTTAAACTGGAATACAAACCATGAAAAAATTGAATATAATAGGTTGGTGTCAATGTTTTGAAATTTTAATAAAAATAGATTCATTAACGTTTATCGTTTGAGAAATATGCGTTATGTTAGTGACCCGTAGATGATTTGAAGGGTTCATCCCGGTTGCATCAATTGGAGAAGGCCAGGGGGCTGTATCCCCTTAGATTTTGAAAATAACTTTTTGTGGTATTCCCATTGAAAATGTTTCTTGGTATCTTCAATGAAAAGTAAATAAAAAACGACAAATTTCACCCCCGCTAGATATTGAAAATCATCCCCCCTCCAATTTGTCGTAGATTGGTGCCACTGGCTTATTCAAAGAATATTAGAAACTGATAAGAGACGAAATTCAAATTTTTCTCATCTAGCTAGAAATAGCAGTTTACTTACTTACTTATTTAGATTCTCCGACGCTGAATGGCGTATAGGGCAGCAATGGTTGACCTCCACGTTGGATGATTCTGAACCAGAGACCACAACTCATTGAGGGATGATCGAATTGCTCTTGCCTCAAGTTCAAGGGAACGGCCAATGTTGATTTATCGTTTAATCTGGAGGCTTGGAGGTCCAGCACCAAAGGCCATAGGGAAGTCGTCCTTGCCTCCTTCGAGTCATTTGCCCCCAGTATCGCCACCTTCTAAGTCGAACTTCATAAGTTATTTGAGGCTGCATGGTGAGATTGTTGAGTACTCTATCAACCCGACAAATCGCAAGAATTCTGCGCAGGCAAATATTTTCAAACTCAAGTAATATTTTCTCTACAGCCCTAGATAGGCTCTAGGATTCCCATCCTTAGGTCAATATGGATATTAAGTGGCTGTTAAAGAGAATCAATTTCAATTTAAGAGTATACTCGCTAGATCTCCGAAACTATTTAATTGAAAGAATGCCTCACCTGCATATGGAATTCAAAGTATGATCTCGCAGTCGCAGATGCCGTTTTGGGCTAGTGTACTAATTAGATCCATAAATTCCCTGGCCTCTTCGATTTCTGTTTCCCCAATCATAAGACCTCCAGCCAGCGAAGTGATTATACAGTTTGACATTGCTTTAGTCTTATTCACTTTAAACTGCAGTCCTGTCTGGGAGGCTTTTGAAGCTATTTCATTAATGCCCGGTTGTATTCTTCTGTGAAAGGAATAGCAAGAACTGTGTTGTCGGCAAAGTCGGGGTTGTAAAGTTGTCTCTAGGATTTCAACTCTACCCCACCACAGAATTTGTAAGATCTCAGAACGAAGTCGCGATTATAGCAAATAAGATTGAAAATAGAAGGTGTCCTTGGCTGAAACCAGATTCAGCAGCAAACCGTTCCGGCTGTCCTTTTCAATCTGTACTGCGCACAACTGCCCTTTGTACAGGGCCTTGATCCTCTTAATAACTTCTCCATAAAACCAAGGGATTCCATAAAACCAAAGAACTTTCCACGTTACGATGAACTGAATCAAAAGCTTTCGTAAAGTCTATGAAAACCAAAGCGATCTGTTCCTGCAATTCAATCGATTCTTCAAGCAGTATCCGAATGGTGAAGATAAGGTTGCAACACGACGGACTTGTTAATCTCCAAATCATCCTTGAACAACCATGTTGTTCATCTCTTAGCACAGAACTTGTCCTTTAATTCTAGCCTCATCGAACCCGTTGATTATTATTATATCCGGAAATAGGGACCTCCGAGGGATGTTTGACCCTTAAACATGACCATTAAAAAAAACTATCTCAAGAGTTTTGTGTACAGTTTTTCTCAAGTTTGCATCTGCTAAGAGGCTCCTGCAAGGCATGCAATTTGAAGATTATCAAAGAATTATTATCAAAGAGGCAAATCTAGCTTTTTCTTGAAGATCAAGGTTCAAACCATGGAAAGCTGCTTGAAACCTACCCAAAAGGTGAAACGTATTTTTGCCAACCCTGCAGAAGAATCAGAAGTAGTTTTAAAAAATTATTTTGAATGCTGGTAAAATACAGAGTCAACAACCGAAAGGCTAAAAAAAAGATACTTCAGCATGAACTCCTCCAGTGCTCCCCGGCATTATTTAAAGTCCAATTTGACGGATTGAGATTCGTCCGAAAAAGTCTGATCTGGAAACAAGCATATGATCTGATAAACTTGATAAAAGCGTTGTCTTGCCTAGAATCTAGCTTTTGATGTCAATTCGAAGCTCTCACTTATTCTGGACCTTATGCCGCTCTTAAGGACTATGACTCCGTCAAGGAATGAAACACTATCAGATTGATAAGTAAGATTTTTAGTAAGCTCCTGGAAATTCTATACACACTACATGTGGTTTATAATAGTATTTATGGAATCAAGGACCCAACTGACTCACCAGTGGGCTTAAAGACAGTAGTGGTTGCCATAGACGAAGGGGGTGAGTAAATTTTGAAGATCAGTATGACATATAGTCAAAGCATCAAACTCGGTTTTTCCTGGCAATCAATTCTCAGAAGTGGCCAAAGCTATGAAGTGGCCAAAAGCTTTAGCCAAGAAGTGGCCAAAGCTAACTTAGTGGCTTTTATTTATGAGTTTTGGAATAATTTTGGTAGCACAAGAAGAAACTTTAACATAATCCTAGCTGGAGGTTTCCCTTATCTTCGACCTGTTGGGATATTGGCAAGAAGAGAATCTGTGGAACTTTTGTTTCTTTTTAGTCTTGAGCTTGGAAAAACACTAAAAGAAGCAGACATTCCTATTGCAGTCCATGTTGCTTCCAGCTTAAGAAAAGGAAGTTCTTCTGTAATTGTTCGGGTCAATGAAACCGATATTCCTGTGGTACTTTTGCAACACTCATCTACACTGTCAGCTACAGAAGGGTATAAAAAGGAAGAAATATTCCTTCAATTTTCCTGACCATATGAGCTGTAAGCCTGTATATCAATTTCTGTAAGCCGTATCGGTGTTCACTGCAATTGTAAAATCATGTGAATTGGAAAGTGTTGCTTTGGGGGAATCCACAAGTGTGACTTGCTTGTGATTGTGCGGGGAAATGTGACCTTTCTCAAAGCGGCGATGAGACGATGATCTAATAATAATTTTAAAATATTGCTCCAATAGCCTTTAAATGGCTCACATAACTGATTTGAATTATCCTTACTCTATACTTATATACCTTAGTTCTTCCCTACGATGGATGACAGACTTTCTATCAACAAGTGAAATGAATCATTTTTATACAATTCTGGAAGAGTTATGCCAAATTTTCCCCTCACAAAGACTATCTGTCTCGGTTTTCTTCTAACTAGCAATGGCTTGGCTCTCAAATCTTCCACCAAGTTGATCAAATTCAAAAATCAACGGATTTTGAAAAGTTATGTCAGCTTGCCCTCTTGCAAAGACTATCCGTCTTGGTTATATTCTAACTAGCCATGGCATAGCTCTCAAGTCTTCCACCAGTTTGATCAAATTCAAGCTTCATGAAGCAGCTGAAATAGGAAATCAAAGATAACATAGAACAAGAGAAGATATGCCATTGATCTTTGAGTATGTCAAGTCTCTTGTTTGCAAATCACCAATGTTGTACAACTAGCATTCCTAATTAGCAGCATTGATGAGCCACCAAATGACCTATTTACACTCTATGATGTGAATGAAGAAGAGGATAGATGTATTGTTGATTTGGCCCAGGATCTGTTATTTCAAATAGTTATTTTTGACTTTCTACTCTATTTTATTTTTACCCTTGACCAAGACCGCTACTGTTCTTTCGATAATATTTATTTGTGGGTTATAAATAATTAGATATAATAACGATTATAAACGATTTTTTAATAAGAAAATCTTTTAACTTTATTCAGTTTATCGAATAACAATAACATCCACTCGATAACAGTAATTTATTTTTATTTCATTTACTTTTTTGTTACCAGCTTGCTTACATTTTTGCTCAGTAAGGTTGAGCTGCAGCTAAAAAGACCAAAATGTAATCTGCTGCAAGCAATATTCGCTAGATAATACTATTTAATATTTCAGGTCATTTTTAAGGGTCAAGCAACCCTTGGAGGTAGCTAATCCCAGGTATAATTGCGATCACTGGGCTCAATATGACTAAAAACTGCTGTCAGATTGCGCGAAACAGATGTGTCATGGAGGTGTCCCATTTTCAGGTCTTGGCGCCTGGACTATAAGTTAAAATCGTAATCACCATTGTAAGCAATTAAATAAAAAACTAGTTTTTTTAATCAAACAGTTCGTGGTAACGAACTGTGGTAAGGAGCGACCCGGCTCAATAGTAACCAAAACTCTAAAAAACGGAATTTTGTTAGCAACAGCTACATCAAAAGAATCGCATTTTAATGATGATTTTAAATATATAAGTTTAATCAAGTTTAGTCTTACCCATCAAAAGTTACGAGCCTGAGAAAATTTGTCTTATTTTAGAAAATAGGGGAAAACACCCCCTAAAAGTCATAGAATCTTAACGAAAATCACACCATCAGATTCAGCGTATAACGGAAATAAAGAGTTCTAGTGATCTTTTCAAGGGAGGGCACCTAGGCCCCCTCCCACGCTAATCATTTTCTCAAAGTCATCGGATCAAAATTCTGAGATAGCCATTTTATTCAGCATAGTCGAAAAACCTTACAACTATGTCTTTGAGGACGACTTACTCCCCCACAGTCCCTGTGGGAGGGGCTACAAGTTACAAACTTTGACCTGTACTTACATATAGTATTGCTTATTGGGAAGTGTACAGACGTTTTCAGAGGGATTTTTTTTGGTTGGGGAGGGGAGTTTTTGAGAAGAGGGGGATATGTTGGAAGAACTTTCCATGGAGTAATTTGTCATGGGGGAAGAAAATTTGCATGAAGGGAGCGCAAGATTTTCTAGCATTATTTAAAAAAAAAAACAATAAAAAAATAAATATGAAAATGTTTTTTCATCTGAAAGTAAGGAGCATCATTAAAACGAACAAAAATTACTACGCATATGAGGGGATTAGTCCCCTCCTCAATACCTCACTCTTTACGCTAAAGTATTTTTAGTAATTTCAACTATTTATTCTACCGCCTTTGTGATTCAGGGGTCATTCTTAAGGAATTGGGACAAAACTTAAGCTTTGTTGTAAAGAGCGAGGTACTTCTGAGGGGATAAACCCCCTCATATACGTAATAAAAACATACGAATACAAAAGTTCGTTACATAAGCTAATTCGTAAGTTACGTATATCTTTTACTAATAAAAACGTTTGTAAAAAAATTAAATGTTCTAGTTGCCTTTTTAAGCAAGCAAAAAACTGGGGGGCGACTAGGCCTCCTCCACCGCTCCTTTTTTCCCAAAATCATTCGATCAAAACTATGAGAAAGCCATTTAGCCAAAAAAAATAAATATGCAAATTCCGTTTTAATTATTCATCTGCGGAGAGCCAAAATCAAAACATGCATTAATTCAAAAACGTTCAGAAATTAAATAAAAAAACAAGTTTTTTTAACTGAAAGTAAGGAGCGACATTAAAACTTAACACAAACAGAAAGTACTTCGTATATGAATGGGGCTGGTCCCTCCTCAACGCCCCGCTCTTTACGCTAAAGTTTTTTACTGTTTTAAAAAGTAGAGTTGAGAGAAAGCGTAAAGAGCGTCTATTGATATTAAAATTCCGTTTTTTAGAGTTTTGGTTACTATTGAGCCGAGGCGCTCCTTACTTCAATAAATTGTTCGAAACGAAGAAAAAATAATCTGTTTATCATGTATGTCTGAAAACTTGGTTCCAAGAACTTTTTATCATGGAAAACTAGCAATTTATTCTGGAGATAAGGCTAAAGTGAACTTTTCTGGCATTTGAAATTGCAGAAGATTGTAAAAACATCGTTTTTTATATTTCTTTTTTCCCTTGACAAATATTTTATGAATGTCTCCACTAGGAGAACGGATCCCTTTCCTAGATGATATGTAGTTCCCTAATTTCCTGATATCAGACAAATCTTTTTCTTAGGGATGCTCTGTGATGCTATTTGTATGATTTTACACCTAAGGACTTGCAAAAGTCTTATTTTCGTTAAGTAATAGCGGACGAATCCTAGAATTACCACATAATTTAGATACTAGTTTTTTCCCTAAATAGTGACTTGCTTTTTATTTTTTCTTTGAATCCAAATCTAATATTTAATAACGTTAGATCATCATTTTTAGATATCTCTCTGCGTTATGATTCAGTCTTCAATATATATTTCTTATAACTCACAAATCATATAACTCAAATTTCTTATAACTCACAAGTCTTAGATCCCTCTCGCTCCCTTTTATACACTTCTTTTTATATATTTCTTTTAACTCACAAATCATTTTAGCTCCCTCTCGCTCCCTTATATAATAATAATAATAATAATAATTTATTTATCACCCACTTCACAAAACAGACGTTAAGTGGAGTAAAATACAAAAGAAAAACAGCAAAAGTAATACAAAAGAAACAAATTTAATCACATACAGAAAAAAGACGGATAAGGCGATGAAAACATCCTAGCCTATAAAGCGCTTCAATAGCTAGCTTCGCAGATAATTTTTAGAAAGCACCACTAATATCTGTCGCACAATACTTTTTAACCAGTTTTGTATTCCGGTAAGAACGAGGTAGATATAAAGGAAATTTGCAGTACCGGTAATAATTTATGCGAATACGTTTTAGCTCACCAGTCAACAGAAGTGGCCTAATATCAGAACAGAAGAGCACAGAATGATCACAAAAATTTGAGTAAAGCCCAGTTAGCTCTCTTCTCCTATAGTGTCCACGATTTGCTACAATCCTAGAGTAACCGAGCCTCAGCTTATCAATAATATCTTTGACAGCAAGAGACCGGAGAGTATTCATAGAATCGCATACTGTTATACCAAGCCAACGAAACGATTTAACACGAGGAATACTAAAACCATCGCAGTATGGTGATTCTGAACAATTATTACCGTTGAAAACAAGAAACTCGCACTTGTCAATATTTTGGTACAGGCCGATATCGCGGAAAGCGGAAGTAACTGACTTCACTGAACGGGCAAGACCAGACTCAGTTTGACTAATCAGAAGAAGGCCATCCGCATAAGCCAGATATGAGACATCAGATGGTCCTAGTAGGCACGTAGTCGATATTTTCGATAATACATTTTCAATACAAGCATTAAAAATATACGGCGAAAGAACTCCCCCTTGTCTTACACCGCAACGAACAGGGATATGACCAAAATAAGAATTATCTAATGACTTAGGGCAAAGGTAAGAATAGGAGTACCAGAAACGAAGCACGTGAATTACCGACGGATTTACTCCTCTCTGGCATAATGCTGTCCATGCTTGAGTATGGCAAATACTGTCAAATGCTTTAGACAAGTCTAGGGTTGCGAAATGAAGTACGCGACGAGTGCGATGGGCATCTTTTAATAAAGAAGTCAAAGCACGGTGAGCATGCTGACAGCCTAGCCCAGATCTAAAACCAAATTAATTATCATCATTTAGAGCAAGCTTAGTGATATAAGGTAGTAGGAGGTGTTCAAAAAGCTTGCTAAGAGTACAAGCTACCGTTATCGGCCTATAAGAACTACAAGAAATCGGATCTTTTCCTTTTTTAGAAGTGACGTAACGCTACCGATAGGAACGAATCGGGCACACACGAACTACTCAAACACATTTGAAAAAACAGTTGGAGATGAGATACCAGTTCAAAAGAATTCGGAACAAGATTCAAAACACTAATCCCATCAATATCCAAAGTATTGATTTTAAACCCTTAATACCTTTAATAATAGCCCACTTTTCAACTGGAATCACATGTCTCTGACATAAACGTGACGGCAAATTTTTTTCAAGCAAACACGAGAAACACTTATGCACCGCATAATTAACTTTTGAAAATATTTTTGAATAATGTTCGATCCAAGATGGACGAGATATAATATCACTAGAACTTGCATCCGGAAACTTGGCAGAATTTATTACTTTTCGCCACTCACTATTACTTTTCGGAAAAGTTTCACCGGAGTAACGAACGGCACGAAGATGGCGTTTATATTCGAGTTTCGTCTTTTGTTTTAGATCAAACACGGTACCCCGAGAAAGTCGACCACAGGCAGACCAGATTCTTAACCAGAATTTGGCCTTATTCTTGACTTTTTTCAGCAAAGGATCACACTTCCAAATTGGTTTTTGGGTATTCCGCCTGACACGGATCAGCGGGATGGCCACAGCTTCAGCTTGCTTTATACATAAGATAATGTCACGATAATAGCGATTCAAATCAGCACGAGCATTTTCAATAATAGGATACGCATTTGTGCAAAGAAGATGGAAAGGGACACGTACGGTGGACAGTAGAGTTCCAAGGGTAGCAAGGTAAAGAGGCATGTTCGCACTAGACCAATCACGTTTTTCAAACCACTTATGCGACATTGAGGGTTGGTTCGAGTATATGTCAGAAGTAACCATAATATCAAAATACAGAGGTAAATGATCATAATCTCTCTCATCTTCATCAACATGTACTGCTGAAGTTTTTAATGAATGATGGCAGATACAGTGGTCTAAATTTGAGTGTTCAGAGGATTGGTAGTAGCTAGGAGACAAATAGCTAGGCATAGATCGCTTAATTATACAGGCAAGACCGCCAGAAGGCCTGCCTCGGGTACGTCGGGCATTCGTGATGAAAACAGCATGTTGAGAACTTCGCCTTAGAACGTTTACACTGCAACTTGGGAGCAGGTGTTCTTGTAAGAGAACAACATCATGATTAGCTAGTTTCTCATCAAGGCTTAACACTTTATCCTTTGTCCCATTGATGTTGAAAGAGCAAACTGAGACTTTATACTCATTCATGATTGCAAGCGAGAAGGTCATGGAACTTTGGAATTAGCAAGAGCCTTTAGTTTGGAGCAACGAAAACTGTAAGCAACATGATCTCCACTACAATTTGTATACTTTGGGGTGTTACTGCAAGGTGAGTCACTGGAGTTCATATGGGGACCAGAGCACCGTGAGCATTTGTAGTTTTTATCGGGACATTTTGCAGCAAGGTGGTCAGGTGATTGACATTTCCTGCAGCACCTAGGAATTCGCCGATATTCATACACTCGGAATAGTTCATAGCCTATCTACAGTCCAGATTTAAGGGCCGAGGAAAGAGAAATTTCGTCTTCGAACGTAATTTTCGCACAATTTGAGCTCCCAATTCTCATAGCGTCTCGAACACCCCTGCAAGCTTTAAGAGGTGCAAGATCAAGATCTTGTGCAACGCCTTTCATGATACCAAAAAACTTTTTCTCCACCATTTTTGCTTCACAATCACGAAAAACCGAGCGCGCAGATTTGCAAAAGTCAGCAGCGGCCATGCTATCTATCTTCACAATCGATTTTTCACCAGAGGCTCGAACAGTATCAATGCACTCGTGACCAGAAATACAGTCAATTCTTTCCTTCCGTTTTGATGCATTATCGATATCACGTGGTACATTCGTGATAATAACAGGGGCTTTGCTTATATCACTACCAGTAGCACTGCTCGGAAGGCTGGGGAAATTCAGATCATAAGCTGACATTTTCTCATTAACTTGCGAAAGAGTCTGTTGAATTCCATTAAGGTCAAAAGCTATCCTGGAGTAAGCAACTGCTGGAATACAGGGAACTTCGGCTGGGGAACGGATAACAAAGACAGGCATGTCCTCGGAAGCACTCTGATTTTGAAGAAGTTCTAACATGTCTTTCAAATGATTCAAAGCTGCGTTTGAGCCCGTGCGCCTTGGATAGGGCTCGGTCAATTTCGGCAGCGAATCCCACAGGATTTTCTTCGATTTGGCAATATCACTTGACTCGAAGAATTCGACCGCAAATTTTAAGATCACTGTAGCTTCGACACCTTTTTCATTATTATACTGCAGAAAGTTCAGAACCGGGGCATAAACAAAGCAGTCTGTATCCGAATCAGAGTCCATTTTCATGAAAATAGTCTGTTAATCCAACTCCGAGTCAAAAACATAACCATGGGCAAAACACGTTTTAACCGCACTAAAGCTGAATGGTAGTTGGCTGAATTTCAGAAGCTCAAAATACCAATAAGCGAGGGAAGCGTAGGCTCCTGCCATCTATTCCCTGCAATTTAAGGGAGACACACTCCCGGCAGGTACAACGACGCTTGCTACAGAAAACCTCCCCTCTTCTGCTCGCTTATAAGTAAAAATTTCCAAAAGTAATTAATGAGTCTATATGATTTGATAATTATGACCATAGGATTATCTCTCGCTTACTGAAATGCTGCGTAATAATATTAATCAAGGTCACGAACTTTAATCCTTTGCCAGGTATTGCGAAACCTAACTAGTTCGCAGGGATTAAAATTCACTGAAAAGCTTACTGGTTTGAAATTTATAATATCCAATTCTAGACAGATGTTTTCACCTTGAACTACAAATCAAATCATACATTACTTTATATATATTTCTTATAATTCACTGATCATTTTAGCTCCCTCTCACTCCCTATTATTACACTTCTTTTTCATTCCATTTTGGAAAGTGTTTTCTCAATTTAAGGAATAACAAACACTCAAAACTCGGATACTTTTTATAGCGAATAGGCTTAAATTGAACTTTAAATTTTAAACTTGAAAAACAGAGCCCCTTCAAGAAAATAACAGAATATGTGCTCCTCTATTGATGTCAAAATTTGTTTTGTATAATCCCATTGTTAATTTTGCATACCTGGATTGCCTTCTTTGTCGATTTCCTTCACCAAGTGGCATTGCATGTTTGCCTAAGTCATTCTATATTTCAGCATCCTTTCGTTAAAACAAAGTCTCTGTCGGCTACGTATGTATATTTTATCTGTAGCAATTGATTGATTGACAATTAATCGATTCATTTTGATTGATTGATTGATTCATTTTAAGAAAAAATTTGTATTACAATTTGGTGATCTGGCAACAGTTTCACAAGGAACATTTGCTTTATAATTATTAGTCTTCATATGTTCATTGCTTAACATTTCCCATTTCCTTTATTCGTTCTATATATTCTCTATTTGCTATTTTTATCTAAATCATTCCTTCCTTTCTTTTTTTGAGTTGTAACTTTGTTGCGTCTCTTTTTATTTCTGGTGTTTATTTTCTGCTATTCTCTTAACATTGCTCTTTCAGCTTTCTCTCAGTAGCCCATTTGAAAATTTAACACCTTAGTTTTTTTTTCTGTTTGCTTAGTCACTTGTAAAAAGGGTTTTCGGGAAAACAGGGATGGAAGAAGACTAAATATGAGCAACTATGATTTACCATATTTATTTTCCTTATTACATCGATTGTATAGCGAATAACAAAAAGTAAATACAAAATACCATAAAAGAATCAAGACAAAATCTTCTGTTTGTTTTATCCCCAGACCTGAAAAAGAAACAAAAATAACGAATGAAAGTGTTTAAGATCATAAGGCTTAAAACGGGTAAATTTTACAGCCCTAAAATGGATCTAAGTCCAGAAAGAGGACCTTCGGAAATACAGGCTCTGGATGTCTAAAGTCTAGACATTTCGACCACGCATACAACGGTCGTCATTAGCAGAAACACTAAAGTACTGAAATTAAAACTAACTTATGCATATAGAATAGAATAATAGCTTCCGGTTCATTCACTAGATTTGCCTGAGATGTTGGAAAGGAGAAAAAGACAGGAAACACCCATTTCCAAAGATATGTTCAAACACAATTTTTATTTCTTAAAATTATATCTGTTATCTCTTATTAAAAAGACATAAAATTCTAAACTTGAAAAATATGAAAAAACGAAAAACTTGAAAAAAATGAAAAATATTTTTTGTCAAGTATAGTAGCCTACAGATTTCATTTTTTTTTCTTTTTCTTTTATTTTGGTAGTAAGGAAAAGAAATATTAGTGGGGCATGGGAATTCTAAAAGCTTTTTGAGACGCACAAAAAGAGCCATTATTCATTCTTGTTTGTTTTTTTTTTATTTCTTTTTTTCAAGAAGCTCGGCAATATCTAGATATTTAAATTTGAAATTAGAAATTTGGAAATTTAAAAGCTTACTGTGGGTTTTTTTATTCTATACTGTGGCTTTTACTTTCAAACTTTATATGTTGAAGGATATACTTTTATTTTGATGCCAATTACAATTAAATTATGATTATAAGTTTAGGACTACCACCTAGAACAACTTTACCTATCCAATACATGTTCGGAACGCCCCTTTTCCTGAGATTTATTCAAACACATTTTTTTACAGTTATATCTGTTTTTGCTTATTAAAAGAAAATTAAAACGTGACGTGAATTTTTCTTTACCAACCAAATACATTTTTCATTTTTTCTTTTTTTGTTTTGAAATAAGGAAATCCGTTTGATCATAGGAATTTTTGAATTTTTTTTAGACACACAAATAGAGCCAGCATTCTGTTTTTTTCTTTTTTTAGTTCTTGGAACATAGCGATATTTAGAAATAGAAAGAATAATTTTCGTAAAAAAATATTGAAGCTCCCTTCGAGGTGTCTTCGTTTCAACTTACCAGGGCTAAGTTGCAACAACAGCTTATTGGCAGCAGTAAAGTACTACGAAAGTTTTGCCTCTATGGTACTCCTGGAGCTGCAAGTCTAATATCGACTGATCTACCACTTTGTCCATGTTCGAAATGTCATAAAACGTTTAACAGTAATTGCCACAAAGACATTAAATTATATTCAAAATTAGGGTATACAAATTCCAACATGTACGTACATTTATACATATAATAGCGATCGTAAATAAGGAAATACAATAGCACAGTTTTCTTAAGAAAAAATTGGCATATATTGTTCATTCTTGAGCTTGTCTGAAAGGTTTTTTTGGTCAAGACTTTCTAAGAAATCATGGTTGATACTGGCGCACTTGACAAAGAGGAACTAGATTCCTGAAACTTAAAGCTTCTACCTATTAAAAGTCCCTTCTCAGAAAATATTTAACTCACGAGGTCCTTGATCAGCTTAAAACTCTAAAAACAAACCTTGGAACTAGTCTTCTTGACGATATCCAGTTATGCCGATGATGATCTTGATCCTGAAGTCGGTATCTATGCCCCTGATGCGGGGTCTTACAATTTCTTTGATCCACTGATTTACTTATTGATTTACTACGAATGGATCTCACTTGCCTGGTGAGTTTGGTGATATTTACGCTCTCAGAGATTTCTGTCCTGATTGCACGTTTGTCATCTGCCCTTATGTTCTCTTCAAAGCTATTCTCTTCAAGGATAACAATCCAATCCCTGCTTCACAGAAGCTCAGCACTAATAGATGGAATAAAAGTTTCATCTATCCTATATGGTCTTGAGCTGGAACCCAAGGGTGCCTACTTTTATCTCAATGGCATGATCAAAGAAGTCTAACAACAGTCAATTGGTAATCATTTTCTTATTCAAAGAGGGCGATTTCTTCTTCGACGCTGCTAATGCTTGCCGCTACAAGTTAACTGGCCGCGATATTTACCACAATCATACTAAGACCTTTTTGGATTGGTTGGACGGCAAAGATAATTTAATTGTCATCTCTATGTAAAGGGGTGGTGACCTTAAAGCTGTTTAGCCGTTTGATAAATGCAATCGATAAAATTGAGGAGCGTACTCCCTTTTCCCACAATTATCGTTTTGGATATTTGAATTTCCGCCCATCGAACATGGGTACCACCAATCGCGCTTCTGTTTACATTCAAATGCCAAAACTTGCTGCTTACCGCAGAATATCGGAAGTAGCTGTTGCTAAATACAACCTTCAAGCCCGTGGAGCTGGCGGTGAGCATACAGAATCCGAGGGTGGAATACACATTTCCAACAAACGTAATATGGTATTTACAGAGTACCAAACTTTCTAGGAAATATACAGATATTGTTGAACATAGAGCAAGCAGACCCTGTTTGCTTGTTGCTGACCTAGACAACCTTCAGAGTTATTTTCAGCATTTGTGTGTTATTTTATATATGCCTTGCTTGCTTCAGTGGGGAGAATCTTCATGTTTTTCATAGATTTATATCAAACTTACCCGAATTGTATAATCCCAGGAGCTTGTTGCAAAGCATGTTCCGTCTGGCGAGATTTTCAAAGAAGAGACTCGATTTTCATGTCCGTATAGTATCGTTAATCTGACGCTCTTTAGTGTGTCCCACACATTAACGGTGTAATCGTTGTATCCAGCAAATACCAGTCGACCTGAAAAAAAAAGAGTTAAAATAGCCCTTTCGTTACACAACTATAAAACAGAGCTGCGTTTTCCAGGGCTATAATGAGAGAAAGGTTCATATGCCTTGGGTACCTTCTGCGGATGAATCCGTTTTCTTCTACTTCTCTTCCAGTATAGCTGGAATTTCATTTGCAAAATATTAATGATCAACAAACCTTTTGTCGTCTTTAAATGACAAATAGAGAGGTTCGCTCTTTTTTGAAACGGAAATCTCAAATTCAAAATGAATGGTGAACTGATGATTTTTTTTTTTTTAAGATGTTTTGATTCCGTTCATGAACGGTAAGGAGCTTAGAGTCGTTTAAAGCTGTCAATCGGTTAATTTAGTTTAATTAACTTTAAATTTGAAACTATCACCAAATAGCGTCTTCCATTTGCTATTTTATTGCCGACATAGAAAGGGAAATATCGAATTGGAAAGATAAAAATGATCTCGATTGCCTGTCGGCTCTGTAATACTAAATCAAACGAAGCTCTAGTTATCTTATTCAAAAGGATAGACAGAGGCTTTGAAAGAAAATCACTGAAGTCACTAATAACAGAAAAATGTATATCAAGAGGGCAGACGCTTGCTTTTATTAGTTTCTCAATTCTTCTTTCTATCTTCAAAGGATAAATAAAGGAGAAAGAAAAGAGTAGATCTTCAGTTGGTAATCAATTGATAAGACAATGTCGGAAGGCTTTAGACGATGGAAGCATGTTATCTGCAAAGACTGTTGGTCGTGACTTCAGGAGGCTCAGGTAGGTTGAAAATAAGCTGGTCAACCCTACTGCACACAGCTTTTTAACCTCCAAATACCAATTGTTTGGTTTATTTTTAATACACCCTTTGACCTTATTTTGCAATAAGATCGACCAGACTTACGAATTCCTTTTTTTAGTATTTTTCTTATTTATTTAGTTGTATCGAATATACTATTTCTGAAGAGCTTTAGTTTATTTCTAATTGTTATCTGAATGTTTGATTGATGTAGCGCTTATTACTAAAGCACACTATTTATTTATTTTCTGCTGGAAAGAAATTAAATATTTTTTATTTATGTCTGTGTGAAAATTACTAAATTTTTTATCAAAATTTTCTAAATAGTAAATATCGGATATGACCTATAAATCATTTAATTGGAAACCTTTCCCCTGAAATATGAGCTTCAAGCAATCGTTAAAACCAAACACGTCATTTTACAAAATTCAGCGGCAGGGTAATCTTCTTTTGAGGCCTTAAATACCTCATGACCAACTCTGTTTCTAGGCTTTTCAGAAATTTTGTGAGAACATGGGGCGAGCCAATGTCCCAACCTTTTGAAATGGCTTCTCTGGGAAGAACAGGTATTTCTATTTTCCAATAAACCTATTTTCAAGTATTTTTTTTTTCAAGTGTTTCTAGTTAGGTGTACTCTCACCTTTACAAATTGCGGCAAGAGAAGTTCTTCAGAAAATGATAAGTGGATAAATTTTCAAGAGACAGCAATTACTAAATTTAGTTATTTTTATCCTTTTAAGACCTTGCTTTTAAGGGTATCATTGAGTTTCTGGTAGATAATGAGCCCGTGCAACAGTCCCTTGTGGATCATCTGGATTGGGACTTATGCACAAGGTAGAATACCTAGATTTTAAAATGTTGTTACAAGTACAAATAAAGTTTACCAGACTGAAACACAAAGAACAGGTAAAACAATAGGGAATTTTTTAAGGCAGTGAAACCTACTCAAAACTCAAGTGAATATTTCGACCCTATAAGGACCGTCCTTAGTAAAACCTTAAATAAAAATTAAACTGTCCCAGAATCATTACTTCAACGAAGTTGAAGTACCCTTATACGTCGAAGATCCAACGACCTATATACCCTAGGATATCAGATGGCATCAATTCATGAAACCTTAGAGGGGTGAAGACAAAATATATTTTTCAGTATTTGGGGGGGGGGTAAGTTCGCTGCTTTTTCAATTTTTCGCAGGTCAAGTCCCTACCCATGACCCATATGTGCCTCACAGGAAATGTTTTTCATCCCCTTTGGGTCAAATATATTATGATATATTATAAAACATATAAAAAATAACTTGTTATGCCTAAAATATTATAAAATATAACGTCCCAATAAATTTAACGCACCGCTTACGACTTACTGAGAATTCAACCGAGTTAAGATATTAGTAAATAATCTATTATACCTAATCTATATTATAAATACATAACGTCTCAATTAATTTAACTTACTGAGGTACTTACCACTTACTGAGAAGTCAACTGAATTAACTCCGAAAATTATGCTTTCTTTTGAATAAGTGGCAATCTCACGATCAGCTCTCAAATCAAAAAGTCGACACTGAAAAGAAATAAAAGAATTCAGAGCTCAAACTTGAATATTTTCTATAAGTCAAATAGCTCAGAGTGTTTTCTGTTTGAAATAACTAGGGAAATAGAGTCATAAATATTAACTAAAAAGACATGTCTTTAGCCCACTGAATTTCTTTTTAGAACTCCAAATTTTGATTATCAAAGTTAATCGATTATTGGCTCTTACTATCAAAGCTTCGTACAGATTTTTTCTGTCGTTGACATTCCAAAAAGAGACATTCCGAAGCTTAGAGCTTGAGCTTCAACTAAGAGCTCATAGGAGGAGCTAAGATTAAGGTGCTCGTAGAAGGAATGTAGATCGAATAAGCGTGACATTAAACATAGCTTTTATAGCTTGAGCACAGTTCGAAATTAAATTCACGAGTCGAGTCTTTTAGTAGCCTAATTTCTCCCTCCAACTTTTAGGTGATAGCAATTAAGCCCTAGATTGATCTTGAATGCTTTAGGGCTGGAAGGCAGCTTTTTGAAAAGTTTATACTAGAGCCCAAAGGTGGTGAAACACATTCCAGACTATGAGCAAGTGCACTTTTGAAGCCAATTTGTTTTTCTCGCCACTATCAGATACTTAAACCTATCTGCAAATGGAAATACTTTAGTAACCAAATATATGTACAAGAATACAACTATATTTTGAATATTTGAGATTAATGTTTTAGTTGTGGTTGCAAAGGTAACAGCACCTTGGTTGTAGCGGTTGTTGCTGCTTAGTAAAAGACGGACCCACTATAGTAACCAAAAAATAGTCCAAAGCCCCCTAAAAATTGTGTAAGATCGCATCAAAGTACAGCATTGGAACTGCCTTGGCCGAAACTCTCTATAAAGCAAACTTATAGTCTCTTGGCTAGGGCAAAAAGAGAAATCCATTGGCTCGAATAACAAAGAAAGTGGCTGCAACCCCGATATTCTGCATCGAAAGCATCTTTTTTTTCTTTTTTTTTTCTCCAAACTAGCTGGGCACTGGAACACCATAGAGAGCTGTTTGAGCACTCATTTTAGAGGATATAGCTGCGTCTACGTGCTTTTGTAATTAAGAAAAAACAATATTTAAAATAAAATCAATTTTCTGACCAAAAACTGCATTTTCGTATACAAGTATAACACAGCCATTTTTTGAAAAGTTGGTTCTCTGCGGTATGGTGCCATATTTGACGGAGTCATGCATTTTTCCTATACGTCAAAAAGATATACTTAAAAAGAACAACCTGGACCATCAGACTTGACAAGACTAATCCGAACAGCTAAATTATTGCAACGAATCGAGATTTAACAATTCGCATAAGAAGCTATAAAAATCGGAGGCCACCTTGGCCCCTTCCCACGCTCATTTTTTCCAAAGTCACCGGATCACAATTTTGAGATAGCCATTCTGTTCAACGTAGTCGAAAACTTAATAAATATTTTTTGGGGGACGACTTAATCCCCCACAGTCCCCGGGGGAGGGGGTTGTCCCCTCCACGCTATTTACGCTAAAGTTTTTTATTGTTTTAAAAAGTAGAGTTGTGAGAAAGAATCAAACTTTAGCGTAAAGAGCGAGGCGCTGAGGAGGGGACAATTTATGTTCGTTTTAAGTTTTAATGTCGCTCCTTACTTTCCGTTAAAAAATTTGTTTTTTTTCATTTATTTTACATTTGGAACTGATACTAGCGTATTTATATACAGTACTATTAAGACTAATCAAACTAATTGTTACTATTCCAGAATAAGCTGCAAATGGTAGTTTTTACAATTACCGCTGAACCTTGTAAAGAACCGCCATGGTTGCAATGGTAGCTGTAAACCTAGTAAAGAAAAACGATAAATCGTTTCTTGAACAAGAAAATTTATTCAAGCGACAAAAATGTTTTTTATAAGACGACATTAAGACTCCTTTTGATTGGTGGACATTTTTCCCATTAAAAACACTTAATAAGGAAGTAGGTAATTGCAAATTATTCTTTTTACGTATAAGTGAATTTTCAAAAATATTTCTGGTAAATGCAGTTATCCGACATTCCTGCACTGTGGTATATATGTCATTGTTTAATTTCAGAAATCTCACGGAAAAGAATAAAATAAAATTTAAGAATGAGTTTAGATTATGAATACCTTTGTAAATGTACCCTTATTGGTCTAGTGTTTAGAAATCATGTGTTCTGGAACGACTAGCTTATGATAAGTTCAGTGAAAGCTATTTTTAGTACTATTGGGAGGGATTTTAGGATAAAAAACAGTGCTGTTTGAAGGAAAATAAATTGGAAAAGTGGGCATATCTGACCTTTAAGGTTCAAACATACTAATTGCATTCAAGTACAATTTTCAGAGAATATTGAGGGTATTGTTGAACTAAATCAAAACATGCTGGGGGCATGCAGGTTATCAAAAGGAGGAAACTCAAGAATGACTGAGGTTATTAAGTTGGAACTTTAAAGGAATGCTAAGGGAGATAATCAAGTGACCAATCACATGTTAAAGGGGGGTTTTGAACTAATCAAAAGGCACTATATGCATTTTGCCACTCTAGCTACCATTACGACTACTACAAATACTATTCCTACTCATGTTTAGGATATTAAGGCGAAACTTTCAAGGAGCACTTAAGTAATGGTTGAAGTAAATCGAAAAAAAGTGTGTGGATTCCGGTCGTCAGAAGAATATACGAGCAATTTCTCAGGAATAGCTTAGAGCATTAAATTAAAACATTCAGGGTGCGTGGAGTGAGAAGCCAAACTAACCAAAACTCTACTACTGCGCTGCTATTTCTGCTGCTATTACCGTTATTGCTATGACTACTACTGCTAAGGCTAAGGGTAGGAAATTGAAACTTTCAGGGAACGTTTAGGGGGATGTTGAACTAAATAAAAACACAATCTGTACAAGCAGGTTGTCAAAAAGGCATGTCAGCAGTATCCCGAAAATAATTTAGGGTTTTAAGCGTTGTTAGCACTAATATTACTAAGGTTTAGTTTATTAATGTGGAACTTTCAGGGACTGTTGAGGGGAAGTTGTGTTAAATCAAAACATATTATATGCATGCAGGTTATCAACAGGACATATCAGAATTATTTCAGAAACGGTTTGAAGTATTGTGTTCAAACTATCTTTTATACCCATTGAACTACTTAACTTAAAGAAATTTCTTCATAAATTCATCAGTAAATAATTCCAAACTTCAACATATTCTATGCCAGTGATTAACCCCGTGTATGAAAGGGTTTTTTCCTCCTTAACGCCCCGCTCTTTAAGCTAAAGTTTTTTACTGTTTTAAAATATAGAGTTAAGAGAAAGAGACAAACTTTAGCGTAAAAAGCGGGGCGTTGAGTAGGAAAAGCCCCTTTCATATACGGAGTAATTTCTGTTCGTTTTAAGTTTTAATGTCGCTCCTTACTTCCATTTAAGAAAACTTGTTTTTTTTTATATCAATTAAAAACGAGCATAAATTAATTTTAAATCCTTTATCCAGAGAAGAAGTTTTTCAAAGAAAAATAAAGAGCTAGATCAAACCGAAGATGAGCAGGACTAAGTCAAATAATTTTTAAAGCATAAAACTACCATAAATCCCTAGCTATAAATAATTTAAACCCAAAACGAACAGAAATTATAATTAATAACGCATTCAAACTCAAAACGAGCAGAAACTACCACAAAAAGGAGTAGGACTAATGTCTGCTATACCTTCTAAAAACCAGAACATAATTTGCACTCTTTTTAAAAAAAAAAAAATTTAAACGTTTGCCCTTTCTTAAATTTGATAAGTCCAAAATTATTAAGACTTTCAGGAATGAATACCAGTAAGTATAATAAACTAAAAATCCATATTCATTTGTTTTTATATTATCTCAGCTACGATGTTGTTTTTTTATGTTATGAGAAATAACAACACAAAAATCGAAATAAAGATTATTTTCACTGAAGTGGAAATTAATTTCTGGTTTTTAGAAGGCACAGATTGTGCTACTTTTGAGTTTGACTTGATTATTAATTGTAATTTCTGTTCGTTTTGGGTTTTGTTTATTTTTTGATGGTAATGTAATGCAATTTTACGCTTGAAATTTATCTGAATTTATTTCTGCTCATCTTTGGTACAATGTAAGCCTTTTAATTTTTTTTGGCTGGTTCTGATACCATTTTTGGGACACTTCGTCCAAAACTTGGATACTGCTGTTGTTAAATTTTCAGATTACTCTGAGACTTGTGGAGCCCACTCAATACCCTGAATATAAAATTCTAAGAAAAGTGAACATATATGAATAAAACCAATAAATATAGTTCTTACCGTTGCATCGTCAGATCCAGTGGCAATAGCATCACCACTTGGGTGAAACTTTACCGTGTTAATATCTGCCTCATGTCCCTCGAAGGCCTGCACTCTCTGTCCAGTTCGCATATCCCATACATATGCCACACGATCGCAACCCTGAAAAAGCGAATTGTGCATTTAATGCACTAATTCAAGCTATTACAATTTTCTCAAGTTGCGGTATTAAATTGCTCCTCCGTTAGAAATTAAAACACACTCCTTTAAAATATGTCTATTCATGTACATCTTGTAAGTTTGTCAACCGTATAGGGCAACCAATGAAGTCAACAAACACATTTGATTTCTACATTTTGGGTTTGAATTAGTTCAAAACCATGGATTTTTCCTGTGCAATATAGTACTGCACAGTGCAAGTTGAACATGTTTTTCCAGGCAATGGGTTTATTTTTTGGCATTTTCTGGTTATTGCACTAGGTTTGCACAGCTATTTTTTTTCTGACTTGAAATGGTTCACACAAAAAAACAGAAACACAAAGAACTGGTCATACTCAACCGGTGTGTAAACCACCAACAACAAAACTAGAAATATTGGATTAGAAATTTACTTTTTTTACGGGGTTTTCTTCAGTTTAGATATTTAAACACAATCAATGGGCGGTCATGATGTACAAGATTGCAACAACAAACAGATGATAATAAAAAAAATAAAATTACAAAAACGGCTGTTGCTTCACTAAATTGCAGCTGTGTGAAACTAGGGTTGGAGAAATATATGCCAAGACACTCAGAAGTAACTATATAGTAACATTTTTATGGACATATTTCACCAGTCATTCGTAGCTTTATTCTAGCCCAGAAAAAAAGCCAACAAACAGTCCGACAATTGTCATTTAAAGATGGCTAAGAATTGTTTATCATTTATGGTGGCGGTGTTTATCATTTTAGTGTGTGCATAAGCCAACGTCGATGTGATTATAGAATATAATTTTTACAAAATAGAGTTCATAATTGAGAACTGAGTAAAAAAAAAAATTTCATCTCCAAGTCGTGTCAAAACTCAATGAGCTATTAACATTAGCAGGAATTATTTCATTTAAATAAATCCCAAGGTAGCTTGACTGGAGGATCGCTCTTTTACACAAATTATAGGTTTTACCCTGTTTTGATTTTAATAGATTTTATAGGCTTATGTTTGTTTCCTTTGCTTCCATCGCAAACTATATGAAAGTCAATTCTGTGACTACGGCAGATATTACACTGCAGGATTTATTAACCAATTATTGAAATGATATACAAGATGAACTTGTATTATACAGATGAGCCATTATATCAATGATGAGCCGTTATGAACAGAAAATCTGATAAACTAATGGAAAATCGGAGACTGAATGTTGTTGCCCTTAGCCCTATTTATCAGATAAATGCCCTTTTTGTAAACTTAATTTCTTTTCTCTTTAATTTTAGTACTTCTGGGCGAAGCTATAATTAAATATTCTTTTGCCTTGTTAATATTCTCTCAGGGTTAAGGGATTATAACACTTCTTTAAAGAATCTGCCACTTAGATAGCCTCTGAAAAATGCATCCTACGAGTGACTTATACAGGAGACAAAAATATCAAACAGTTCGTGGTAACGAACTGTAGTAAGGAGGGACCCGGCTCAATAGTAAACGAAACTCTAAAAAACGGAATTTTGATACTAAAACATACATCAAAAGAATCGGATTTTCATGTTGATTTTGAATATATAAGTTTCATCAAATTTAGTCTTTGTCATCAAAAGTTACGAGCCTGAAAAAATTTGCCTTATTTTGGAAAATAGGGGGAAACACCCCCTAAAAGTCATAGAATCTTAACGAAAATCACACCATCGCATTCGGCGTATCAGAGAACCTCATAGCAAAAATTTCAAGCTCCTATCGACAAAAATGTGGAATTTCGTATTTTTTGCCAGAAGACAAATCACGGGTGCGTGTTTAATTGTTTGTTTTTTTTTTTCTTTTCCCCAGGGGTCATCGTATCGACCAAGTGGTCCTAGAATGTCGCAAGAGGGCTCATTCTAACGGAAATGAAAAGTTCTAGTGCCCTTTTTAAGTGGCCAAAAAAATTGGAGGGCACCTAGGCCCCCTCCCACGCTCATTTTTTCTCCAAAGTCAACGGATCAAAATTTTGAGATAACCATTTGGTTCCGCATAGTCGAAAACCGTAATAACTATGTCTTTGGGAATGACTTACTCCCCCACAGTCCCTGGGGGAGGGGCTGCAAGTTACAAACTTCGACCAGTGTTTACATATAATAATGGTTATTGGGAAGTGTACAGAGGTTTTCAGGGGATTTTTTTGGTTTTGGGGGTAGGGTTGAGGGGAGGGGGCTATGTGGGAGGATCTTTCCTTGGAGAAATATGTCATGGGGGAACAGAAATTCAATGAAAAGGGCACAGGATTTTCTAAAATTACTATATAAAAAAAAACAATGAAAAAAATAAACATGGAAAAGTTTTTTTCAATTGAAAGTAAGAAGTAGCATTAAAACTTAAAACAAACAGAGATTATTACGCATATGACGGGTTCTAAAAATACTTTAGCATAAAGAACGAGGTATTTAGAAGGAGATAAATACCTCGCTCTTTATGCTATAGTATTTTTAGTAATTTCAACTATTTATTCTACGGCCTTTCTGATTCAGGGGTCATTCTTAAAGAATTGGGACAAAACTTACGATTTAGTGTAAAGAGCGAGGTATTAACGAGGGTACAAACTCCCTCATATACATAATAAAAATTTAAGAATATAAAAGTTTGTTACGTAAGTTAATTCTTAAGTTACGTATATTTTTTACTAATAAAAACATTCGGTAAAAATTAAAATTTATAGTTGCCTTTTTATGTAACCGAAAAATTGCAGGGCAACTAGGCCTCCTTCACCACCCCTTATTTCTCAAAATCATCTGATCAAAACTAAGAGAAAGCCATTTAGCTAAAAAAGGAATTAATATGCAAATTTCATTTGAATAATTTATGTGTGGAGAGCCAAAATCAAACATGCATTAATTCAAAAACGTAATAAAAAAAAACTAGTTTTTTTAACTGAAAGTAAGGAGCGACATTAAAACTTAAAACGAACAGAAATTACTCCATATATGAAATGGGTTGTCCCCTCCGCAATCCTTCGCTCTTTACGCTAAAATTTGACTCTTTGCCACGATTCTGCTTTTTAAAACAATTAAAAGCTTTAGCGTAAAGAGCGAAGGATTGCGGAGGGGACAACCCATTTCATATATGGAGTAATTTCTGTTCGTTTTAAGTTTTAATGTCGCTCCTTACTTTCAGTTAAAAAAAACTAGTTTTTTTTATGTAATCTTGAAAAAGCCGAGGGTGGATTTTGTCCTTCCATTTAAAGGGGACATTCACTGGCTTCGCGAACCTCCGCGTTGGAGGTTCGTCGCGAAGTATTTTGTTTATTTTGGGCTGCTGTTTAATTTAGTTCGTTTGGTCAAGTAGATGTGAAAATAAGTAAACTTAATTCTACATTTACTTTTGACTTCTTTTCGCAAGGTAGAAACTAGAGAGATAGATTAAATTTTTTTGGTATGGGAGAAGTTTCCATTATTATGCGACATGGTTTTTCTGAAAGAAAGTAATATTTTTCAAAGAAGAATTTCAGGCTAGAGACCGTGGGCTCATAGCATGGCACATACATGCTACGAAAAGCACATTTGTCGTATATCAACTGGTTACTGTTGTGGCAAGCCCAGAGTACAGAAACCAACGAGGACAGTAGAAACCTTAAAATGGTAATGACCAGCGCTCCCTCCCTTGGCAATTTTCCAAGGACTGCTTCAGTAGACATCCAAGGACTGCTTTGGCAGCGATCCAAGGTCAACAAGAAGGAGTGCGCTCTTACTTGGCATATCATGGCTAACGGGTTGCTATGGCAAACATCCAAGGCCACAAACCATTAGCAATTAGCAAACCATTAGCAATAGTTGTATGACGGGTTGAGTTAACTCGTTGAAGCTGAAGCACAAGTTAACCAAGCTTTCATAATCGGATCTTTACATGATTAAATAAAAAAAAACAAGTTTTCTTTAACTGAAAGTAAAGAGCGACATTAAAACGAATAGAAATTATTTCGTATATGAAAGGGGCTGCTTCCTCATCAACGCCCCGCTCTTTACGCTAAAGTTTGACTGTTTCTCTCAACTCTTCTTTTTAAAACAGTAATTTAAAAATAAAAATAACAGTACTTTTTAAAACATTCATATGTAAGTGTACCATTGTTCAGCTCTATATGTAAGTGTACCACTATTCAGCTCTATATGTGAATATACCAGTACTCAGTTCTATATGTGAATTGACAACTGTTCAGTTCAGTTTGTGAATGTACCAGTGTAATTGACAACTGTTCAGTTCAGTTTGTGAATGTACCAGTGTTCTGTTTTATATGTAAATGTACCAGTGTTCAGTTCTATATACAAATGTACCAGTGTACAGTTCTATATGTAAATTATCCAGTGCTAACCTATATAAGTAAGTTAAATTTAGTTAGTTTCATTGCGCTAATAGCCCTAGGGTCATTGCAGTACAAAACAAAAGGAAAATTAACTTTTAAATAAATGCCATTAAATAAACATCACATAACACAAACAAAGAGAAACACAAGCACAAAAATTTACTTCTGTGCTCCATTGCTGACCTGAAAAATCGTCCTAAATTTTAATATTCGTCGAACATTCATCCCCCGTTACATTCACCAGCAATCTCTCATCAAACTCGCACTTTCCAAACCCTTCATTCTTCAACTCATTCAATTCTAAACATTCGTACTCAGCCGTTATAACTATTTCCACTTAATTCAATTATGTATTTCAATTCCTCTCTTTTTTTAATTTTTTTTTTTTAATCTGCCAATCCTTTATATATTTTGCGTTTCGATCTCACACTTCTTTTAGGGGCTTTGGGCTATTTTGATTGTTACTATTGGCTGTGTTTGTCTTTTACCAGGGTGTAGCTATCGCTGCAACCACGATCTAGTATGTAAAAACGCATTTTTTCGTACAAAAGTATTTTATTCTAATAATTATTTGTTGTTAATTATAGAAGCGACTATATGCAGCAATCTCCTTTAAACGAGCTGCTAAACAGATCTCTATGATGTTCCAGTGCCCTGTTAGCTGTGATGAAACAAAAAAAGGAAAGAAAAAAAAGATAGTATCAAATGCAAAATACCGTGGCTCCAGCCACTTTCTTTGTTGTTCAACCCAACAGAATGCAAGTTTCCATAACTGGGCATTCGGACAAGGTGATTCTAATGTATAATTAAATAAAAAAAAAACAAGTTTTTTTAAATGAAAGTAAGGAGCGACATTAAAACTTAAAACGAACAGAGATTACTCCGTATATGAAAGGGGCTTTTCCTCCTCGACAGCCCGCTCCTTACGCTAAAGTTTTTTATTGTTTTAAAAAGTGGAGTTGCGAGAAAGAATCAAACTTTAGCGCAAGGAGCGGGGTGTCGAGGAGGAAAAGCCCCTTTCATATACGGAGTAATCTCTGTTCGTTTTAAATTTTAATGTCGCTCCTTACTTTCATTTAAAAAAAACTTGTTTTTTTATTTAATTTCTGAAAGTTTTTGAATTAATGCATGTCTGATTTTGGCTCTCCGTATATAAATTATTAAATGAAATTTGCATATTAATTCTTTTTTTGGCTAAATGGCTTTCTCTTAGTTTTGATCAGACGATTTTGAGAAATAAGGGGTGGGGAAGGAGGTCTAGTTGCCCTCCAATTTTTCGGTTACTTAAAAAGGCAACTAGATCTTTTAATTTTTAACGAACGTTTTTATTAGTAAAAAAAATACGTTACTTAAGAATTAACTTACGTAACAAACTTTTATATTCTTATATTTTTGATTATATATATGAGGGGGTTGGTCCCCTCGTTAATACCTCGCTCTTCACACTAAATCTTGTTTTATCCCAATTCTTTAAGAATGACCCCTGAATCAGAAAGGCCGTAGAATAAATAGTTGAAATTATTTAAAAAAAATTTAGCATAGAGAGCGAAGTATTTATCTCCTCCTAAATACCTCGCTCTTTATGCTAAAGTATTTTTAGAACCCCTCATATGCGTAATAATCTCTGTTCGTTTTAAGTTTTAATGCTTCTCCTTACTTTCAATTGAAAAAACTTTTTCATTGTTGTCTTCTGGCAAAAAATACGAAATTCCACATTTTTGTAGATAGGAGCTCGAAACTTCTACAATAGGGTTCTCTGATACTCTGAATTCGATGTTGTGATTTTCGTTAAGATCCTATGACTCTCAGGGGGTGTTACCCCCTATTTTCCAAAATAAGGCAAATTTTCTCAGGCTCGTAACTTTTGATGACAAAGACTAAATTTGATGAAACTTATATATTTAAAATCAGCATAAAAATCTGATTCTTTTGATATATCTTTTAGCATCGAAATTCCGTTTTTTAGAGTTTCGTTTACTATTGAGCCGGGTCGCTCCTTACTACAGTTCGTTACCACGAACTGTTTGATTTTGTTCTTATTTACTCAATTCAATTGGGTTCTGAATTGGTCATGTGCGTTAAAACAAGTTGAAATATAGCTTACCCCAGAAACAAATGTATTTTGTGCTTCGGATTTTGCCACATCAATGGACATGACATCCGCGCCGTGGCCATGAAAGCTTTGTAGGAGTTGTCCAGACTCGACATCCCATAGCGCACATGTTGAGTCTCCGCTTCCAGTAAGAATCTTTAAAAAATAAAATAAAATAGTAATTAGCAACAGGGCTACTGAACCCGAAACGCACTGACTTACACAAGAATAACCTCTTTATGATTGAAGATGCGTCCAAGAACAGTAATCCCCATTGTTGATAATTAATTATTTGTCAACCAGAAAATAAACTTGACCATAAAGCCAAGTCCAGTTGACCAGATATTAAAAAAAATTCAGTCAATTAATACTTTTTGTGTATGAGCAAGAAGGGTAAAATTTGTAGTTACGACTCATTTCAGGATGAATTCAATAGTAAATAATTAATTATAATGAATGAACATTGATATGTGGAACATATCTTAAATTAGAAAAAGTTTAAAGTTTTTCAAGATGAAGTAAAGGTCCCTAAGGTAGTCCTGAAGTTTCGTCTACACCTATGCTGGGTATCTGGTTAAAAAATATAGTGCCTAAAGCGTAAAATGCGGAGTTTCAGTTTAAAAAGAGTGTACACAAAGGACAATAAAATTACAATAGAAAAATGTTCAATACAGCGTAGAACAGACCAGTGGTAAAATGTCTGACTTATTTGCCGTTTGCTCTGTAAAACGTCAAATGCAAATGTAGCTTTACCCTAACCAATAGCACAAGCGAAAGACTAAATGGCAGATACAGAGGATTGTTTTAGGGACACATAACCCCTTACTAGAAGGTTGGTAGTTGGACTAATTGCAAGGGCGAATTGGGGGAGGAATACCAATGAAGAAGCCAATGTTTTGTTTGTGTCCCCCTCCCAAACATTTAGACTATGTCTACCCATGTAAAGATCTATAAAGAGTGTTATGACATTGTCAGAGCGACATTTGTAGATATGATGGATTGTTATAAAATATGAAGGTTTGAAATTTAACATCATTTTGAGTATTGATTTTAGAAAGACTAATTGACTCATCTTCTTACTGTTTTTTTTCTCCTTTAGGCCCTGGGGAAATTGACTGTGCAGATAGTTTCATACAACTAGTCAGAGCTTTAATAAGGATGCTCGGTAAGTGAGGACTTAAAAAAATAAAGTAGCAGTGTTTTGTGTGTGAAAAAATGTTTTTAAGTGCAAAAAGGTAAATCATCTCTAAGATTAGGGTACTACAAGCTACAGTAAAGATAGTTGTAAACTATGACTCTGGAACGTCCTTGGAATAAAAAGTTGAGGAAAATATTACAGATGGCCTGGGCCCCACCGGCTTGTGTCAGGACAGTCTTAAACAGCCTGCTTGTTTGAACAGTTTTATGTCAAATAATAAAGTATCAAAAAAATGGATCCAGATACCAAGCCCCATGAAGGTAAAAAAGGGATAATGTGGGTAAACCACGTTTCATAGATGAAGGGTGAAGACTAACCTGGAACTCAAGTCAGAAAAGCAAAGCTGATAGTCGAGAAATTGGAGCTTATTCGTATCGTTTGTTTTAGTAGTTTCTCGAGTAATATTATGAAGAAATTAGGAACAATGTTGTGTGCTAATTTGAAGCCTATATGAACAAAATTTTCTCTCATGTTTATAAAGGTCCTCCACAGAATAAAAATGAATTTGATTTCGTTGAAACAGTTTTCAATAGTGTCCCAGGTCCCTTAGACACAAATTAGAGAGAAAACCAAATCAATTATATGACAATAGAAATGATCATAATTACCACAACATTACATCATTATCCTAAGATAGGAACTGGGTTTTTGGAAAACCTTACTGGACAGATGGAGCACCGCCTGTTCCAAACAGTTTCACCACGCATGACACAGGTATATGCAGTGCTTGGGCCAGTAAGATACGTAATATCTTAAAGTCGGTGCTCCTTGATAGTGGCCGGGTTGCGACAATGTGGCTACATGATCAAAGTGACGATGGGAATGACTATAATTACCACAAAAATACCTGTTGATCCGAACTTGGGAATAGGCAGTGAGAAAGATAGGACGTGTGAGTACCAACTGCTCGTCTTTTCGAAACTGGCTCCTCGTCAAAACTTACTGGCCAGATGCTGACCTGGTTGTCAAGCCCACTAAAAATTAAAAAATTATACCTCTGACATTTCAGGTTTTTCCTATGCTAAGAAGTGATTGTAAATACCTTACGAAAAAAAAATGTGGTGAAGAAGTGAAAAAAAATATAGCAAACAAACAAACAAACAACATTGGTAAAACAAGCCAACATTTTCTCTAAGTATAAAAATATATCCAGGCTTAGTATTGCGCCTATAAGAGCAATACGGCAGACCAAATTATGTATAACAGGCTGTCAAAACAAAATCATAAATAAGCAGAAAAAAACTACAAAATAATGAGAATTTTAAGAAAGATTTACTAAGCTTTAAATTAGATTTACTAATATATTATAATTCACTAATTTGCTAATAAGATATTAGGCACAAGAGAATACATCCTCGACAACAGAGCTCAATTCTCAGCAGTAAAATTCATTGGAATGGTTAATAACAGGGATATATGTGATGTATAAACAAATTTAGAAGAATATTTTTCCTTAATCTTCATAAAGCCTTTGTAATATTCCCCGAGACGGAAGGGTACATCTAACAAAACTCTTAGCAATGGGAAATTCAGGTGCGTTTATTGGAGTCATCATGTGGTAATTACCACGCGTGGTAATCTTCTTCGTAGCACAGAGGGACTTTTTTGTCCAACTATAGGATATATAATCGGTTTGGGCTGCATGAATATCTCGAGCTTCGATGGGTGATATTGTGAATCCTTTGAGCTTTTCTGAATGTTTCTCTGCGGTTTCATTTATTTTATAAATAAATTCATCTGAAAGATTATAAATATCTCCAGTTTTATGCCATAAAAACTGGGGAGAAGGGAATTTTTGGGCAAAGGAATATATTTTAAAATTCAGAAAATAAAAAGAATCTGAAAAATTCCAAATTAGTAGTGAAATTTCAAAGGCTTTTGTATACTCTTGGGGAAAATTTCGACCACTATTAATGTAAAATGGAACTGATCTGACTTTTAAAGAGGGAAGGAAAGGGAGATCCGCTCCATTTTGAAAATCTTAAAAAAAAGAATCTTTCCTTAACCCACCAGAGAAATTATCCAATTTTGTTCAAAAATATTATGTTGAGTGTTCACAATTTCGATATGGCAAGGAGGTATATTATAAAATACCAGAAAATAAAAAGAATCTGGAAAAATTAAGAGGCAGTACGAAAATTTAGAAAAATTGGAGTAAAGTCAACGAAAGAAGGATTTATACATATTATCGTGTAAAAAGTAAGCCATTACTAATTCAATATGAGAATAATATCATTTTTATAGAAGGAGGGAGGGGATGGGGTCAAATATGAAAATATAAAATTGTCAAAAATTAGAAATTGGGATAGAGGGTAGCAGTCAGTCTGGGTGTCACATGGGGCTCCCAAGGACACTAAGCTCGAAGGGACATGAAACTTATTCTCACACTTAAATGTATTTTCCCTGTTCAAACATGGAAGAATTAGGGCAATATAATGTTGGAAGATCTAATTTTTAAAACAGGAAGCTGTCAAACTTAAATATGATTGATGGACGCGCCTGGCTAATAACTTTTTATTTACTTGGTTTAGCATCACAGTTGTCATAAGAGCTAGACAAAGGTGATATGCTGGTGATTGAGTCTTATTACCGATTTGGTGTGACCTCTTTGTTACACAAATTGGTTTGGGAGTGACTTCTTATGTAGCACGTTTGGTATGAAGAAACCTTTTTTGTAAATTTTTCTGCAAACAAAAAAATTGTAAATCGTGAAGAAAGAGGTGCCATGCTACTTATGGTGCCAAAACCAAACTATCCTTGTTGCGAGAATACAAAATTTAAGAAAAATTCTATGACATTCTCTTGAAGAACATTAAATTATCTCTCTGAGAATCTGAGAACAAAATTGCACATCTCTTGTTAATCTTTTGAAAATATTTCTGCAAAAGTCAATTTTGAAAACCAAATACCATTTTTGGGGCTGTGTTTTGAATTTTTTTATTTTTTTTTTTTAACGTATTAAACACATATCGAGTAACACAATGAAAATTATTCATGACTATACGAAACTTAAACACGAAATTGATTCGTTCACGTGGAAATAGTTTCTAAAGTTGTCAAATTTTAAGGTTCCTTTTTCTAGATAAGATTTGTTATTGCTTCAACGCAGATAGACACATTTTACTTCTCTAGGATATAGAACTAACATTCGTGTTCCAAAAACGAAATTTCTTTCTTTTTTTTTTATTCTCCGAACTCCCTAAATCTTTTCAAGGTAAAAAGTCCTAGCTTCGAAGCTATACTGTTTAGAAATCAAATAATTTTGAATACTGATAGAATATCCTATTATCTCTTCGACAATCGAGGAAAAATTGTGTTCCTTATAAGTTTTTAGGAAATAATACTGTAAATCCTTATTTCAAAATAGACAGGTTTCAATTTTCCTTATTTTTTCTTCAATTCTCGATTTTAAATGTTTAGTATATTTTAGACCTTTTATGCCAAGAATTGTATGCAAGAAAACATGCAACCTTCTATATTCGAAAACGAACCAACACTAAAAAATAATTTCGACATAGTAGAATTTGAGTTCCAAAGCAGATCTGGCAAAAACTGGAGCTAACATTAGTTTTTCCAGAATAAAATTCTTTTTGCGACTCTCATGATTTCAAAGTTTTTAATTAGGAATTCTTTACATTCTACTTGGGCCTATTTTCAATTTGTAACACGTGCATTCTTCAATTGAAACTTAATTCCGAAACCATAAGTAACTGAAATAATTTTAAAAATCTAAAGTGAGAAAAAGCTTTAAGTGAGAAAACTACGATGTAGGTATATTTTGATTAAACATTTGGAGGTGGTTAGGGTTTGGGTTGGGTATTTAGTATAACGCGTTCTGTACAGCCTGCTTTCCATAGTTCTTTGTCGTAGTTTCAATAATTTTGTTTCTAAAATATTATATTATCATCAAGTTTTGGTATATTTCCTTTTTAGGTTTATCTTGATCGTAGATAACGAAAAATGAAAAGAAAAAAAAACTTATAAGCTGCAAACAATTTGCAACATTGCAGAACATAAATTGCATATGTCTTCTGTAAAATCGGCTACTTTTTGCTGAAACCCTAAGTGGAGAAAAGTCTTCTATAAGATGTAAAAATCGACTACAATTCTCGATTTTAAATGTTTAGTATATTTTAGACCTTTTATGCCAAGAATTGTATGCAAGAAAACATGCAACCTTCTATATTCGAAAACGAACCAACACTAAAAAATAATTTCGACATAGTAGAATTTGAGTTCCAAAGCAGATCTGGCAAAAACTGGAGCTAACATTAGTTTTTCCAGAATAAAATTCTTTTTGCGACTCTCATGATTTTAAAGTTTTTAATTAGGAATTCTTTACATTCTACTTGGGCCTATTTTCAATTTGTAACATGTGCATTCTTCAATTGAAACTTAATTCCAAAACCATAAGTAACTGAAATAATTTTAAAAAGTTAAAAGAAACCACCGCTTTTGTTACTTTTGATGGTCAATATATATTTGTCCATATAGGATTTTTTTTTTCCTTGCATGATATACGGACTTCTTGACTTGCTTCTTATCTGTATTTTTAACTTCAGTTTATCGATTGATGAAACTGAATTATGATTAGTAAAATTATAATTTAAAGTGTACGCGCTTCCCACACTATTTCTAGTGCTTCAGTGATTGCAACAGATTATAAAATACATATAATTCCAACGTAATATGAAACTGTCAATTACTTAGTTAGTCCTCAAACTTGTTGCGTGAGGAACTTTACTTTTTTACATAATAATTAGGGTCAAGCGTTTCAAATACGACCTATATAATGCAGAATCCTTGAATCTTCACAAAAAGGAATCAAACGATGGCTTTAACAGAATGTCTCAATCGGAACGGACGGTCAGATTTCATGTATAGCTTCAAGAAAAGATATGTTCAAGTACTTTACTAAAACCTTACAAATAATCAGAGCAATCTCATATAAAAATAGGATTACAAATTACGGGATAAATTACAAAAGAGCAGAATTTACCCTTGCAAATACCCTCTTTTTGCTCCCTTTACTCACTACTTTGGCAACTTGGGTCTTTGGCCCTCACACTAGTCCCTGATTTCTGAGGTTTACTATTCAGAAAATAATTTTTACATTTTTATGCCACATTTTCTTGTAAATTTAAGAAAGTCTAGAAAACACTGTCACGTTTCCAGCTTTATTAATTTCTTGGTATTGCTCAAGCGAACCTACGCTTGATTTTTTTTTGTCTGTATATTTGGAAAATAACGAGTTAGCGTAGGTATGATTTTAACCTAAGAGGTTAGAACACAAAGCACTTGTATTTGAGAGCTGCTGTTTAATTTTTTTCTTTTCATCAAACAATACAAGCACTTCTAAAAAAAAGGACATTAAAAGCAATTTTATAAGAAAGAAAGGGTCTCCACCTAAAAGGAATCATTTGTTTCTGCATTACACATTTTTTTTTTTTTACATTCGTTACATCCAGAGCCCACCCTCAGTTGATATTACTGAGTTTTTTGTGTCTGTGAAAATGAGTTCTAATTGTGCAAATATTTTTTCGTTTAGCCAATTAGTGATTGCAGTCTCAATAGTAAAATATAGTCTTTGGTTCAATCTATAAAATATGTCGCACTGTCATTCGTTCTTTGAATGCACCGTCTTTGGTGCATTTTATAACTTTGGTCCCATGAAGATCACATTTAAGGGTTTTTTATTCTTCTTCTCTGAAGAGAAGTTAACAGGATGTAAGTATCTCTTGAGTCCCTGAGTTTCCCAGGACATACCTGACTTAATTGGAGTATTTAGATTAACTCACCCACAGGCAACGACATTCCCTGATGGTGCGTATGCACAGGTCATTACCCAAGTCGTGGGCATTGTAACGGCATGCTCTTTGTTGGTCGTAAAAGAATCCCAGATTATAATTCTGCCATCCTAGAAAAGATGTCAATTGACTTGAATATTCAACTTCAGATTATTTAGAATTGAATGCCTCAATTTTTCCCCTTTATAAGGGAATTTAAAAGGATTACTTATAAGATATTGATCCTGAGCGATGGCAACTAGCTACTTTTTTATCTTTCAAGTTGCCCTCTCGAAATTAAATTTTATTTCTATTGTGTTTCAATTCATTTTTGTGTACCTTTGTCTTTCCTTACTTCTTATGGTCGAGATATAGAATCGAAATAGAAGGAAGATATAGAAGAAAAAGTAGAGAATTGCATAAACTCACTTTGTTGATTTTTCAAATTATTGCTATGCCATCTTAGAAAACCAGTTGTTATACCATCTCAGAAATCTCACCCAGTGGTGTAGGAAGCAGGGTGTGGAGGGGCTGACCGCCCTGGGTGCCATCCTTGGATTAATGACAAAGAATTGATCCAAAAAGTCTGTTTTTCCTCAGTTTTTCATGTTTACTAGTCAATTTTTATCCTCACAAAACATTGCTTTCAAGCTATTTTCATTGTATTCGTTTTAACATGGATTTATAGTTATTTCTATTTGACACATTCCTAAAAAGGGGGGGTAAGTTGAAACCCGGCCCTGGGAGCAAAAGACCTTTCTACGCTACTAGTCCCAGAAAAGCTTAAAAGGCGTATCTGCCATCCCAGACGTCCAAGACAATTACCAAAAACAGTTTAGATTAGCATGGTTTATTATCGAATGTATATATCACTATTAATAATTCTTATCTTATGTAGTTTACTTAGCTATTTTCAAATTGAGGACCAACAAGGGAATGTTTAGTCGTACTGATTTGCAACTATCCTTTTGTCGATATTCACCTGCAAACCCCCTTTTTGACAATATTCTAGGAAACGGTTCTGGCAATCATCTCAAAAGTCTGAAAATGTGCTGTTTAAGCATGTCAGCAGGGAATAGTTCTCACTATTCCAACTAGTATTACTCCGAAATCAATTTCCCGATAGCGGAAAATTTCTCTGAAGATATATATTTTTTTAGTTGAAGAAGATGAACATGAATTTAGAACAACAACAATACAAGATGAATTACGCTCTAGCGGAAAATGACAAACTGTGTAATTTATCATTTGGTGGTACCGATAGCAAATTATCCCTGGAAAAATTGAAAAAATTAAATATTTTAATTTGGTATACTTCCTTGATCCTTATAACGTATTAAAAAAAAAACAAGGTTTTTAACTGATAGCAAGGAGCGACATTAAAAATTAAAATGAACAGAAATTACTTCGTATATGAAAGGGCTTTTTACTCCTCAACGCCCCGCTCTTTACGCTAAAGTTTGACTCTTTCTCTCAACTTTACTTTTTAAAACAGTAAAAACCTTAACTAACTCAACGTAAAAAAATAACAAGATGTTAATTCCCAAAGACAGTGACGCTTTAAAAAAGCTACACCTTCTTAAGCTATTGGTGACACATATTTTTTAGTTTATTCTTGCTGAAGTTTCACCAAAGTTTCATTTTTCTATTTTTTTTTTTAGTTTGGTGCCCTCTATTACCAAAACTATATAACTGAATACAAGTTTCTATTTCATTTACAATTGAATTTCAGATATTCTAATTCCTTTAAAATACACATGGTTTTTTTTTAAGTTTCCTCGTAACTAATTCAAACAAACTCGATTCTACTTTGACTGTCCTTTGTGCTTTATGTTGATCTGATTGTCGTATAATAATTGTAGAAAAGCTTCGTTTGGTAGCGTGGTCAGCTCCCGTCCCAAAGAAGAGGCACGGTTTCTCGTTTGACTGAGCCCCGTGAAACTTACGCACCGAAGTAGGTACGTACGTTGTTGTTTGTTTGAGAGAGTTAACAATATTTCAGGAGACTCTAAATTAAGTAAACACACAAAATGAATTATTTAAAAACTATAGAGGATAATCATTTGATGATAAATCATTTGCTGATTGAGAGAGTCCATTACCCACTGCACCGTGAGCCTATGGCGCTGAAAATTTGCTTGTTTTATACGGAAAAAAAGAAAAATTTAACCTGTGAAGAAGAAACCATATGTCTTTTGTCGCTGCACCAGTCAAGACATAACACCTTGGCCTGGTGTCCCTTTAGGACCCTTCTTGTTTTTATGTTCAAATTGTTGATTGGTTCAATACGCTCAGCTACCGTAGTAACTAAAAAGAAAAGTGCAATAGATTAAAGGTAAGTTTAAAATTACTGTATATTTTTAATCAGTATTGATAAAAAACTTTTCACAATAATAAGTTTTTTAAAGAAACGTCAAGAGCTATCAAACAGTTCGTGATAACGAACTTTAAGTAAGGAGCAACCAAGCTCAATAGTAACCAAAAAATCTAAAACACGGAATTTTGACACCAACAGAGACATCAAAAGAATTAGATTTTTACGCTTATTTCAACTACATAAGTTTCATCAAGTTTAGTCTTATCCATCAAAAGTTACTAGCCTGCAAAAATTTGCCTTTTTTCAAAAAAGGGGGAAACATCCCTTAAATGTCATCAAATATTAGTGAAAATCATACCATCAGATTCAGCGAATCAGAGAACCATACTGTAGATGTTTCAAGCTTCTATCTGCAAAAATGTGGAATTTTGATTTTTTTTTGCCAGAAGAAAGATCACCGATAAGTGTTTATGTGTTGGTTTTTCAGAGATGATAGTATCGACCAAGT
The DNA here is from genome assembly GCF_032884065.1 of Artemia franciscana. NCBI lineage: Eukaryota > Metazoa > Arthropoda > Branchiopoda > Anostraca > Artemiidae > Artemia > Artemia franciscana. The sequence continues at coordinate 44,331,205 of NC_088871.1, read as the reverse complement.
CTCAGGATCTACCGATGAAATCGGAGGCTAGGGCCCTGATGGAATTGATTGCTAGGGCCCAATAGGGTCCCCTGTTTAAATGGTTGCTAGGTTTCTTGGTGGTTAGGTTAGGGCCCCAGACGAAATTGGATGCTAGGGCCCAGATGGAATTGGGTGCTATCCCCCCAGTGAAATTGGATTCTAAGGGCCCCCAGGTAGTTAGGCTAGGGGCCCCGGTGAAATCGGATGCTAGGAGACCCATCGGAATTGACTGATATGGTCCCCGTTGGAATTGATTGCTAGGGGTTTTCGTTGGAATAGCGTACTGGGGGCAACGGTGAAATTCGATGCTAGAGCCCTGTTGATTAGGCTAGGGACTACCGGTTAAATTGGTTGCTAAGATCCTCATTGGAATTGACTTCTAGGGCCCCCTAGGTCCCCCTAGGTCCCCAGTTGAAATAGTTGCTAGGGATCCCGTTGGAATCGCTCGCTAGGGTCCGGCGTCTTGAAGGTCCCCCACGAGTAAGCCCTGAAGGTTTTCCCCTACCCCTCGCCCGTTTGTAAGGAAAACACTCTCTATTGTGTAACAACAAAACCCTATTACATAACACCCATATTAATCCTAAAGTAAAGAAGTCCCTGGAGCTTTTAAAGACAATTTTTTACGTAAGATCCAAGAGAAACCTGGGGTAAAGAAACCCCTGAAGGTTTTTTTTTAAAGAATCAAAGAAATTATCAGGTAACAATCTTAGAAATCCTGGGGTAAAGAAAGCCCTGAAGGCTTTTTAAAGATTCAAGGGAACTATTAGGTAATTAACACCTAAGCCTCTTAAAAACATTCCCTATTACGTAACATGCACCTGCATCTCTTTGAAAATTAATAACACCTGCGTCTTGAGGGGATCGCTGTTCAACTCAAATTATTAAAGGAAGAAAGTAGTAGGGGATATGGGCCTCATAAAAAGCTGAGGGCATCGGGCCGCCACTACTTCCTTACTTTCAATAGATAAAATTTATATTTTTATATTTAATGTTAAATCAAATACAAGCAGAAATGAAGTCACATAATAATTACAATTAGACTGAACAGAAATTACTATCGTCATTTAAAGGAGACCCAAAACCAACAGAAATTACCATAAATAGGAAAAGGACTAACTATGCCTTCTAAAAGTCAGAGCGTCACTCGTACTTTACTGGAAATAATTTTTTTAACGTTAATAAATAATGAATCGCCGAACTTCAAGGAATTAATATTGTTACATAATTAAGAGTTGATCGACATTCATTAGTTGTTTTCAGTAATCTTAGTTATTATGTTGACTTTCTTCCTGTTTTTGGAGTGCCAAGCTCGCACCACATTGTGCCTTTTGCATTGTTTCGCTATTTTACCGTGCATGAATTCTAAGTTCCATAGGAGCTTATAGTGCAAAAGTGTAGTTCTTTATCTGAATTGAAGTTGATTTACGTCTTCACCCTCCCAAGAGCCCTCCCAAGCACCATATTTGACTATAATTCAAAATCAAACCCTCTTTCCCCTTCCTATGTACAAGAGTGCCCAAGAATTTCAACTCCATCCCCCAAACTGTTTCCAAGGTAATGCGAATGTGTCGTTTTATAACCTGAATACACATTGTCTCGTTCGATTAACCTTTGCCCACCCTCTACTTAGCGTAAACTTTAAAATCGACTTAATCCCCCCCCCGTCAATGCTCCCTGAAGATATCAACCCAATGCCTTACGCCAAAAACTTCCATTCCCAATTTTTTTAGGTAGTTTATTTGGACAATAAGGATGCACGCAGTGTCTTGATTTATTTCAACAGTCCCTGAAAGTTTAAATTTAGGCCGAGTCTTACCCTTAACCGTACCTGAGATTTTTCTGATGTGCCATTTTAACGACATGACAGCGCATAGTATTTTTTTTTATCAATCTCGTTGTTTGGATATGCATTAATTATTGAAGTCAATTGGACTTGTAGTGCAAAAATGTTATGTTATTAAAAATAATAAAAATAATATTTTTATTATTTTTCAATAATACAATTCTCCATATTTTTAAAACATATTTTTAAAATATAACTGTTCTTGGTAGCAAAATACAAATAAGAAGCAACAAGGAGCAATAGTAACCAACATTTCAAAAATAGGATTTTAGATAAAAATTAAAATATACATTCATAGTCGGCTGTTTGTGCTCTTTTCAAATATTAAAAATTCTTTAAGATCAACATTACTAATCAAAAGTTACAAAGCCTGGAAAAGTTTGCTTGATTATCCAAAAAAGGGTAAAACATCACCCAAAAAGCAATAGAGCCAAAATGAATCCGTAGCCATCTTTCTCTGGAAATAGATTTTAAAAAATCAACTCGTTTCAACCGAAAATTAGAAACAAAACTAAATTTTAAAACAAACAGAAATCATTCCGTATATCAGGGGGGCTCCCCGTCCTCAATGCCCCTCTCTTTACGCCAGAATTAGTGAGTACTTTAGCACCTTTGACAAAGCTTCTATATCTTATAAAACAGGTCTTGTGTTTCAAGAATCATTCTTAAAGAATTGGTACAAAAAGTCGAGCTTTAGCGCAAAGAGTGGGGTATTGAGCAGGAGGCAGCCATGCTCATATACTTAATAATTTCTATTAATTGAAGTTGTAATGTTGTTCCTTACTTTTAGATGAAAAAATCGTGTTTTTTATTTACTTTCTGATCCTTTTAGAATGATACCAGGAAATCTACCTCCCCCTCCATGAAAATTTTTTCCCCCTTATGAAAAATTCTACTTTATAAAAGTCCTCTCGCATAAAATCCCCCTCGGGGAATTTCCGCCACACAATTCCATTCTCGCTGCAAATTTCCCCTAGAAGACTTCTTGCGAAAGATTCTGCCTGAAAAATTCTCCTTACCATACTTGCATTTGAAAAAAGACTTGTTTTTTATTTGATTTCTAATCGTTTTTCAGGTCATGGTGGAAATCATCCTATATGGTAAAATTTTTCCGGAAATCTTCCTCAATAGAAATTTTCTCCTGTGGGTAATTTCTCCATGGGGAATTTCTTCTGGTGGTAATTCCCCCGTCGAGAATTTCTCCTATGCAAAATCCCCCCATGTAAAATCCCCAAAGAATCCCAACACCCCTAGGAATTTTCCCCGGCAATTTTCTCAGAGCATTTTCAAGTGTAAAATAGGGTCTCCAAAGAGAAATTAAGACAAAAAAGACGAATATTGTCTATGAATTCTGGAAAATTCCCAGAGTGTAAGATTTTCAATGGGAATTTTATCCCCTAAGACTTCCCTCCCAATGGAAATTCTCCCCTTAGAAAATCCCCCACAGAACTCCTACCCCCCTCCCCCCAAAAAACCTGTTTACTTCCCAATACCGAAAACTATACGTAAGCAACAGGCAAATGTACAATCTTTCACCCGGGGCTGTGGATGGTCATATCATCCACGAAATGCCGTAAAAATAGTAGCCACAAAATAGTTATCTCAAACTTTTGATGGGACGACTTTGGGAGAAAAGGGGCATAGAAGGGAACTAGTTGCCTTCCAATTTTATGGTCACTTAAATTGGCCACTAGAATTTTTGATTGCCGTTCAAATGAGCCCTCTTCCAATCTTCTAGGACCATTCGTTTGACACGACCACCCCTCCGAAGAAAAAAAACACAAAAAAACAAATAAACGCGCATCGGTGATCTTTCTTCTGACAAAGATTTCGATAAAAACAAAATTTTCTGGTAATACTAGTCTCGTCGTCTCAGGACCTCCCTGGAGAGAATCAAGATGTCCTCCCCCTCCTCAGCTTTTGTCCCAGTAAGTATATGAATGCAATCTTATATGTTACAAAGAAGACGTATTGCAAAATAAGAAGGGTTATTTACCACGAAAACTATTACCGCGCAGCACCTATATTAGGTTTATTTCAAATAAAGAAAGATGAGTTAATGCCCCCCCCCCCCAAGATAATTTTTTATATTTACCTGAAGGCTCATGGAGTGTTAAGACATATTGGCAAAAAAGGCATTTTGTGCCATAGGTCTCAAAAAGCACACACCTACCTCCATAATAGCTGGCCTGCAATTAAACACGACTGAACATAACTTGATCAAATATTAAATAATTAACTTATTTAACTGTGGTAAGAAAATAAATATCTACGTTAACCGTTTAGGTTCTCCATTATGCTTAATCTAATAGCATGGTTTTAATCAAGATCAATTGCCCTCTTGGGGATGCTCGAGCCCTATTTTGGAAAATTAAGTAGTTTTCTCAGGCAACAAACTTTCAATGGGTAACTTTAGCCTTGACTAATTGTATATATTTAGAATCACCATAATAAGCAGATGCTTTTGATTTTTATATTGCTATAAAAACTCATCTTTTAGAGTTTTGGTTACTATAGATACAGGTCACTTGTCACTTACAGTTCGTCAACCCGAAATGTTTGATGTTTCAAAATCTACATTAGCGAATCTAAAGGTATCGTATGGTATCTAAAACGAACAAAATGTCATAAAGACGAATTTGCGTGGCACAATGTTTAGTTTCTATCATTGGTCATGCATTACCCCGTGGCGACTTTGACTTCTTTCATAAACAATCTATACCTACTTTAATATTACCTGTTTTTTTTCGTTTTAATTCTTAGTTTTGATTATTTCATTGGTCTTTGGTCACTTTTGTAATGACTTTTGGTAATTTTTATATTTGAATATTACTCAGGAACAAAAAAAAAATAATAAGGTAATAAAAAGCTATGGTGCAAAAAACAAACTCACGTGGCACATCATTTAGTTTCTGTCGTTCATCATCCAATTTTTTTCTGAGGACTTCAACTTCTTTTAGCAACGCTTCGTAGTTCACTTTAATATCACTAGATTTAGCGACGTCGATTTCGGCCATGCTTATTTGTCACTAGCACAAAATACATAAGAGAAGATCTCTTTTTTGGAGCACAAGCGCAGAATCTGTTTGCCATCGATCCTTTCTATCTGGCAAGGAGAAGCGCTTTCCGAAAGTCGACTCTTGGAGTACTTGATGTAACGAATCAATACCGATTTAATGTATTAATATTATAGGAAATGGTAAATTACTCTAGTATCTTTCTCGATATATTATTATCATAAGGGATTGAAGATGCATATCTTGTTTCGTTAGGAATGAAAGGCATGCCTGATTCATTTTTTCCATAGGCTAGGCTTTTATTTATGTTGAAATTTTTTGCGTCATATAATTTTTTTTGTCAGATTTTTACTCCCAATGGACAGTAATTTGCTTGAGATAATATAAAGGGTAGTGTATACAATGATGTGTGGCGTTTTTGTGTTTTACTCGGAAATGCCACAGAAGAGTGTGGTAACGAGCAAAAACGTGAAATTTTGAATGAGTACCCGAGAAAAATGGTCACTGATACGAGTTTATCTGTTGTTTTTTTTTTGTTTTTTTTTCTTAGTAAGATTGCAACAATCCAAGGGCCAATGAACATCGAGAAGAGTCCAATTCAAGAATCCAATTCAAACGAAATTGGAAAGTTCTAGTGCCCTTTATAAATAGCAAAGGAGGTTAAACAACAACTAAATAACATTTCATGCCACAAACCATGTTGATGTGAAAATTCAGCTACCGAGTGAATATTCATAAATACCCAACTGATTTAGAATTATGTGCAACTTTTTATATTGAACTTCTCTATTTCAAAGGTCATGATGCTGTGCGGTGTCAGATTCGTTCTTGGAAATATTCAGTAAAAACAGAAGTTTTTTCAGCTGAAAATAAATATTAACATTAAAACTGATAACAAACAGCAACTATTCCACTTACAAAGGGTGCTGCTCCTTCCTCGACCCTCGCTCCTAACGTCAAAGTCTTAAAGTTCTTTCAAAATTCTAAAAGAATTACTCATGTAAGTAGTATACCATTAATAACTTCGGAGCTTACACCATTATTTGGGCTCTAAAGGTTGATTAGACTCCAGAACTTACACCCAAGGCTCTAAAGAATATATCCTAAACATCAGTAGAATAACTGACCTAGCACAAAATTTGAATAGCCGGTTTACCTTGCAACCATATCCAGTCATTGGACATCCCCTAGCAGCCAGATTGTCTAAATTACAGAAGATACAACTTATTTGAATACTTCAATGAGAATCTTATTTGTATACAGCCATGAGACCCTAGCAACCAACCGTAGCAATCAGATCCAATATAAGGCTGGATTTTCAAAGTATTTCATATTAGTAAGAAAGAAGAATTCAGAGAGACAACAGTTTGAATTTACTCTTTATCATCAAGCTTTTATTTGATAAGACATACTAACAAAAAGGAGTGGTTTGTTTTGCACTAGTAGAAGTTGATAGTGGAACTGGCAGCAGTGATGGTACAAAGACAAGAGTACCCAACGTAGCAGTAGAAATTACAAGAGAATCTCGACTAAACCTTGAATGGGATGAAATGTATGCAAGATATGTGATTACACTGAGCAAAGTCAAATTGGAGGAGCAGCTCTTTTTGCAGCAAAACTTAATATAGTGCATACACATAGACTTCAAGCTGCTTTAAATACAATAATGAAATATATTGAAGACCATAAGTTGAATTAGTATGTGAAAAATGAGTAACATATTCTTGTAGTTATGTAATAAAAATGTTTATAAACCAAAAATGTTTTTCCTGTTACAGATTTTTAGTATGCTACCGTTCCTCTAGGAATATTCCTCGAGTAGAAGGAATCTTAGTTAGTCTGTAGTCAGCTGTGAGATTGTTAGGATTTCAAAATGATTGGACTTGAGGACCAAAAAATCCTACAGAATCTTGTGATTTCGGAAAAACGTTTGATTCTAGATCCTGATTTTCATGAGTTATCTCTTCAAAGAAAAATATTTTCTCAAACAGTGTTTAACGTATAATTGTAAATGAATCTCTAACCTGGAACTATTGTGTAAAACTTTTACGTCGTGGTCCAGATGCATCTACTCATTTTTTTGACATATTAATTGAAATAAAACAAAATGACGTTGTGGTTTTGCTTTTAACCACTAACTAACTAACTAAGTCGAAAAATCTTGTAAAAACAGGTTTTTTGACGTCACTTGACTATTCCTCTCTCTCTCTCTCTACAACTAGAAAAGAACACTCTCTTTATTATTCGTAAGTCAGTTTCATTTTGGCGGTGATAGTGTAAACATTGAATAATGTTCTATAAATGTCCGCTATACATGTACACTTTGGTCAGCTGGTCATCCTGTGAGAATTGTACAACTCTTGATGAGTATGATGAAAAGTGTAGATTATACAATTCGTGTAAATTGCATAGAGGATATGCAACACAAATTAGATATTGTAATGCATCTCTTGAAGAGATTTGTGACTCTCAAACTAGAGGATTCCTTTGCTCCAATTGTCGCTATGATAAATCTAATCAATGGGAAAATATTTACCCTGGTAGGATGGTTAAAAATTCTAAATGTGATTTCATACACTGGTATCGTCGTAATTTTAAATTGTTTTGGATGTAAGAACCTGGTCTACCCTTAAATTGCTGGAATAATAAAAGAGTCCGGTTCCTTTGGAATCACTGTGAAGACACTGGATACTATGATTATAAACCTATTGATTTTTATTTGGCTGTTACAGAAAGCTATTCTTAATATGTGATTGCTGTTCGTGACATTGCTTCAAATAAGCAAATTGAAACACCTAAATTTTATAAAATGATTTCAAATAAAATTTTTTACTCTAAGACGTAAATAAGCCAAATGCCGAAACCAGAGCTGGGCATTGACGTACGACCCCTTTAATAATTTAATCCATGACCCAATTGTCTTGGTGAAAGAGTAGCAACAAAGCAAGCAATATCAGGACAAACAAAAGTATTGTTCTATTAGCCATCCCATTGAATGGGTCGACAATGACATGTAATCAGAGCCAAACCTGTAATTATTGCTAGAGGATCGCTCAATTGACTTCTTAATATTAACGGACAGAGCTTCAAATACGAAGTGCTGACTGGGATGTATTGAATGTGCTTTATATTATAGTCGTAATGGTGTTGGTGACTGATTTTTTCGTTCGAAAACACGTAGAAGGAGGAATTGGTATTACTGCCTCTCGATGTCACGACAAAATTTGTAAAGAAATAAACATTTGTCAGATGGAAAGCCGGGTGCATAGTGTGCTTAGATAACATGATCCTTGCCACTGAAATATTTTCTGTAATAATACGATCTTTTACAACAAGAACCTCACGTAAATCTTTATTGAGGAAACTTCTTTCATTCTCAAATGGATCGGTAAATTAATTTTTGTCTATTCTGTTAGATATTTGAATGTGAAGCCACCCACTTTTCGACTCGTAAATTTTTTGTTGATAGCTCCAAAAAGCTCATGCACATTTTTTATTCCTCGTAGGGTATGATTGCAAAAGGGTAATCAAAAGAGTCAAAATTTGCCAACAAACTGTCATCAGAGATATCAAATGGCCTTAGGTTTATATCATAAGCACAATCCCTTCTAAGGATATCATGTGTATTTTTAAGAATACAATCAACAAGAGCACCTTCATACCTTCCCTTGAATTCGAAGGCGGGGAGATTTCTCTCCAAAAATGAATTGTTTTATTCCGATCATCATAAAGGGGCTTAGAGACACTGGACATGAATGTCACATAAAAATCATTAGCCATTGTGAGCGTCTTCAGCGGTAATCCAAGAATAGAAATCAGAGTGGTATCCTAGCCAGCGAACAAGTAACTGCCTCTTACCCTCGCGAGTTTGACTCTTTAATTTCTCCTCAATTTCATAGATTTTGATATTTTTTACTTTTGAAGTTCAAAGTCGTGAAAAATACTGAAAATTTCTTCATATTTTATGTCGTGTAGATATTGTGCTATAGGTTCAGTGGACCATAAGTAATTTCTCTTTTCAAGAATGTTAGCGGTTCTATTAATTCGAAATATCATCAGCATTGGATTTTTTCGTCGCAACCTTTTCACTTGAATATTGTATAAAAAAATGTCAAGCATTTCATAATCTCCTCGATGAATTTCCTGAGGTTTAACGTTGGACGAAAATCGATAGGGAATTTGAATATAAATTTGCATGATTTTTTTTGAATATTGAATAAAAAATGCATTTTTTTTCAATGCGGAATATCGTGAAGTTGAAAGTCCAATAGTTTTTATCAATCGTTCGGCAAATGCAGCCTTTATACGACTATGACAATGATAGAGCACTGTTTTATACCTTAACAATTCCATCTCTACATGTGGATTGACAAATTTGCTACCTCGATCCGTTTGAATTTTCCTATAACAACTTTGATCAAGAACACTTTCTGTCACTTTAGCAATTTCAACACCTCTTTTTGTCCTCAATGAAATAGCATATGCATATCGACTAAAGACACTGATTGCAGGTAGAATATATTTGTAGGGTGTATTGTGATGCCTTTAAATCTCATCCAGAGCTAAAGGATCTCCTTGCATTATAAGCAGGGGGAAAAGGCCTTAGGTTTTTGAGAATGGTTACATCCAACACTATAATTTTAATGTGGAGCGTAATTTGGTTCATTTTGTATATACTACCTTGCTAGTAGTCTCTGAAGCTCAGTGACTTGAAAAAATATGGTATGCAAACTTTGACTTCCCACTTTGCCAATATTTTAATAGAAACGTTTCAAAATTTGAAATATTTTGAACGTAAAAAGGGTGGGAAGTGCCCGTGCCCTTTTGTTATGATACTATTAGGTATTATATAATATAGTATATAATAGTATATAATACAATAGTATATAATAGTATTAATACTAATAATATTAGGTAATAAGTTGATATTTAGAAGCCTTTGTTTAATACCTTTTAAATCATCAACCCCACTTTGTGTGCTAGTATTTTCCAAAAATGATTTTAAAACAGCCTTTTGAAATTCCTCCGTATTCCCATAATCGATTTAAAGTGTACCTATTCACAATAACACTTTTTGACCTTTTGAGAAATTGGACGACTAAAAAAATTTATACAAATGACTATCAAATTTTTCAAATCTTTTTGAAATCATTTCGATTTTCAATCAAATTTGATACCAAATCAATTAACTTGTAACTCTTGCCATGGATTATAACATTACTATTTTGGCATCAATCTTTACATGTTCATTTTCAGCGAGATAGGTCAAGAGTCTTTTACTTCGCTCATGATACGAATGAAGACCTAGGTCTAAAGCACTCGATAACCCTTTAGATAAATGATCTTCCTGCTTTAATTGTGATGATGGCGGTGGTGTATTGACGGTGAATTTTGAGGATGGTCAATGACATTTACTCTGAACAGTCTTTCACAGCAGGGTTTCTGTTTATCGACATGTCGGAGGACATTTTTAACAAAATTAATTTTTATATCGTCAGCAATTGTCTCATTGCTAATAAAAAAAATATTATCTTTAAAGGTGTCTTTTGGTGAAATCCTGCGATTATTGGCAGTAACAGTGGAGTACCTACAGGTGACGTACAAGTGAATGATGTTGCGTTGTCCGCTGCTTAACTACTTCTGGCAGTTGAACTTCGTCTTCAATTTAATTGAAAAAAGGCTCAAGTAGAAAATTCATAAATTCACTAACAATGCCCTATTCGAGTATAGCCTTCCTATTTTGCAGTTTTGAACTACCTATGACGGACAACAAATGTCTGTTTTCGTGTAGTTTTTCCAATGTCATAATGGCAGCAAATGAAGTTTTATGCTATTCTTTATATGCTATTCTTATAGTTTTTATGTAGATATGTCAAACTATCCGTGATTACACATAACTCTTCGGGTGTGTTTTCCTTCAGATCCAATAGAATGTAACTATAGGGTTTATATGTAGCTTGATTGTTTGTCAAGATTGAAAATTTCTGTTCTTCTGGATAAATTTTTTTGTTTAAATTTATATGAGAGCTTGAATCACGAACAACCCTATAGATGAACTAGTAAGTACAATTCTAAGCAAGTGTTCTGGTGCATTTGTTCTGATAAAAGAGTTTGTAGAAAACAACAGTTACGGACAATTTTTCAAGAATAGTTCAGACTGTGAATTGCTGTAACATCACCTGAGACCATTCTTCAATGGATTCAGCTGGATCATCAATAATCAACCACGAGTTTGGTTCAACAATATGAAACACGTTAAGTCCCAGTATGAACTTTATATCTGGTACGATAGTCTTTATTTTGTCATAGGACTCTTGCCAAACACTGTGGCAATAGTTTGTTTTTTCGGGTTTTCTAAAAAACTTTGATTAAGATTTTGAATCATTTGCGTTACAAATGTTGATCATATTGCTGTCTTAAACAGATAGAATGCAACTAACTGTAAATTTTAGTTGTCTAATGTATAAATAATAATACTGTCTCTATCAGTCCTACTACGATGTTCAAGAGCAACAACAACAACAATAATTTAGAACATTACATGTTTTCTTCTATTTTACAATAAATGCACGCACTTTTAATAAAAAATCACAGTTTTAAAAAATACATTTTTTATTATTATAATTAACATACAACATTTTTAATCAAAACAAAAAATAGAACAATATAAAGAAACATTTATAAAACAACGTATTTGCATGAAATAAGCGCTTGGGAGTTAAAAATAATGTATAAAATAATTTGAAAACTGAATATCTTTAAATTAAGGAGGATACTTTGAGCTTAATGCTCCCAATTATTAACAAAATTCCGTTTTCAATCCTCTTTGAAAACTTTGCGTTCTTCTTCTTCCAAGATTAAGGAAAATGCCCCCAAAACATCAAGCTTCTATACGCCAAATAGAGATTCAGAGATATTTTACATTTAATTATTTCTAAAATTTACACTTAGAAAAGTCCCCCCCCCAAAAAAAGGTGCAGCATCCAATAGTGACAGCCAGCTGCACATCCCAACCCCTCCCAGTTTGGCCGTGGGTGCAGGGGCAAAAACAATTTTAAAAATACATTTAAAACATAATAACAATAACTCTGCCTTGCATACACATAGAACATAATGTTAAAAAAATCCCTTTTGCCTGCTAATACTACTGAGTTTAAAGGAGTTTTTCCAGAACAAGATGTTGTTTATATTGTACAGAAACATCTCGATCTGGAATGCGGTAGTGCCCATGGGTAGTAACCACACGCCACCCTCAAGTACATAGTACTGACATGGCGTTTTTTTACTCTAACTGTTTAGTTTTTAAATCTTAAAGAATGAATTGCCATGACTTTCGATCTTGGAACAACACTACTTTTCACAAAAATTCTATAAACACTCAACTAAAATGTTCTTTAGCATAGAGTGTTGACACCCCCTTGCAGGTTTTTTGATAACATCATTGTGTGTTCGCACGCAGAACGCCTTTGGACCTGTAAGACCACCACGGTATATCAAGTCACTCCCCGTCTCAGATTTTAGCATTAATAGTTAATTTGCGGCTTGGCACTTCACTAGCTCTGGATAAATGGACTCGTCCCAATTGGTAAAGTTGATTCGATAGCTATTGTATTCATAATTCTCAGAACGCTTTAATGAATTTTCAATTTTAACTTTTAACAGGACTAAATCAGTGTTGCCATAATGCACTTGAACTATCTCCTCCCTCAGCGATTGAAGCTTACACACATTGTAAAGGAATGGCAGCATGATTTTTCGGAAATATCTAAAATTGCGCTACCACCAGTAATATTTTATTCAAAGCGACATTTCTTTTTTCATATGTAAGAAGACCATACTGGAGTCTATGATGGTGAATGATGTGTAGTTGGGATCGGCAATGATTCGAGCACATTGTTTCGGGTTGATTAAAACATTACAAAGACTCCTATTCTTTATTTTTCTTCTTCCACCTTCGTTTTTGCTTCTGATTGTTACTGACAAAAGTGTAAATCAATGTTTTCATGTATGGATTTTGATCATAAGTAGAAGGTTCTATGAATCTTCGTGACCCTGAAACCCCTAGGCTACCTTTCATCGAAAAAGTTTATGATATACAACAATATTCTGTTTCGGATCAAAGTCGGCAACCAGTTTTCATTTTGAAGGTGCCCAGTGAAAATCCTATTCCTTTACCAAGGATAAATTATATATACTTAAAGATAGATCAGTCGCCGGTCTTTTTTTTGAACGGCAAAACAAAATTCTTCGCCAAGTCATGAAGTTCCAAAGGTATTTCACCATCAATTTAAAACAATCCTTACGGTCCAGTCTCCTCAACGGCGAAAATGTCGGGGAAATTAGGAGCAAAAGATCTGTTAAGTTATTTTTAATTCCCACACGGCAAAGAGTAGTGAGACATTGCCAAGAGATAAAGAGAATTCATACCAAGGAAAACTGCATTCGACTTTTCCCATGAGTATTTTCTAGTCAGATCGGTTTTCAGGATACAATATTCATGAAAAAAATCCTCCCCTTATAGATGCTTCTACAAATAAGTGCTGATCCACGTCGGTAATCACGCCTATTTCTTTGTTACTGATGTTTACAATTAAATCCATCACCAGATGAGGAGTCAAAAAATAATAACCCAAATCTAACTGGAATCTCACATAGATTTTATCCGTGTTCTTACACATAATATCTAACAACGTCAATACATCACTTGCTAGGTTTATTTTATTGTAATCTTTCCCATTTTTAAGCCCTCCCTATGTCAAATTTCATAATTGGCCGTGTTGCATTGACAATCGTGAGCTGAACCATAAAACGCTTCGATGGACGGTAATATTTCTTCACGTAACCTTGGGGTGGCGTTGTAGTGTGCATACGGGTATTTGCCCTTATAAGCTAATAAATCATACATTTCACCTTTTTGAAAGTGCCATTTAAGGAGGGAAAAAACTATTAAAATTGTAGCTTTTCTGTACGTGAATCAATTGACCTAAGAAATTGGGGAAAATTACAGGAATCTAATTTATTTAAGCATGTATGACTATTATCTATTGTTTTTCGTAATATCTAAGCCTAGCAGCTTCTCACATGATTTGAGTATGATCTTATACCCATCTACAGCTTCACCTTTCTGCTAACGTGTCAGTGCTGGTAGAATGAATTTCAAATCATAATTGAAATAGTGTATATAAACAGATAGAAAGTACGGTTGTCTAATATTTAAATTGCATAAATGACAGAGTCCGCGAAAGTTTCTACCCCGTGACAAAATTGTACCCTCAATCTACCCTCAACAAATTTCTTCTTACAAACCCAACACATTTTTTTATTTTTAATGCCCAACTCCTCATCTGGTGATAGAGTCATTGGATAATTTACGTTCCACAACCTTGAAATACACTTATTTTCTGTTTTAATAAGTACAACCATAGCTGCGCCTATGAAATCTTCCCCACCAAATTTCATAAATGCCTCTACAAATTGTATAGTATAAATCAAGTTTCTTTGGGCATGGACGTACGAGAATGCGATGGCTTCATATTCTTTGACATGATTTAAATTTGATGGATCGTAAACATCTGTGGATTTGGCTTCGCAATATAAGACAACCTTGTCACTCCGTAGGAGTGAATTTTGAAAATTCTTGAAGTGCAAGGTGGCATACAACCACTATCCGTTTCCACAGATTGGTTTCACTCAGATTGGTTTCATTGGACTTTCATTACTATCACTCCTTTGACTTTAAATTTTTATGAGAATTGATTATTAGAAATGAATTGGAAAAAAAACGCTTATTTTAAAAAATTGTCTCTTTTAAGATTTGAAACAAAATTTCCTCAAGCAGCTTTGCTTGCCACTGTGCTATGAAATCTTGTGCAACAGGGTGTGTTTTATGTCTTGTGCTGCCCCAAGTTTTTTTAACTTATTTATATAAGAGGAGTATGCAAGAAGAATTGATTTTGATGATGCATTTCTGCACTGTCATTGGAGTTGTGCATGCTCATAAAATTCGGAAGTAATTAAACATTCGAAAGTAGCCTTGAAATAGCTCACAACGGAGGTGCAAAAGTATAAAGAACTCCTAAAATTTTCGTTGCGCTGATTGAAAGAAAAACTTGTTATTTTTTAAATTGAATTAAAGACCAAGGTTGTGTTATCTGCAAAAAAGGACCGAAAATACTGTCTGAAATGGGGTCTATTAGTCCGGCATAAGGGGAAGCTCTCATCAGCTTACAAAACAAAAAGGTATATTTAGGTCATCAAGAATACAAGATTTAAAGCCTTTTGCCCAGTTGTTCAAAACATAGGAATTAAACAGGGTTTAAAAATGACTAATAGTATTTCTAGGCCACAAATGTTAAAGGGTAAGCCATTCCTTCTACTACACTCATTGCAGCATCCAGCCAACTTGGGTCAACATAGCTACAAACACTTGTTATCCTTTCCAATCTGTTCGAACTCTCCCTCCTCGCACCCTCCCAAGAAGTGTAAATTTCTCTTAATTTGAATAAATATTTAAACTACTATTTAGACAGCTTGTAGAAATTTTTTTTTTCTAAAAAAAAAAACAAAGAAAATCTATCGGTAGCACATTCTAAGCGTTGTTTGCGAGAGTCTTCTGCTAACTGGAAAATAATATTTACAACAATTAAATAGTATTACGAGCTTTAATGTGAAACCATTTACCGAGCAATAAGACATTTGCAATACACATTCAATAAAGCTACCCAATGTCATGATCTTTATCACAAAACAACAATAGCCAGAAAAAATAAATTGAATGTTTAAAAACCAATTAATAGCAAAAAAGAACGACTCAAATTTTTCTGAAACATAATTATAGATTTCATTGCAATCCAAATGCAATCTGTTTCAAAAAGGTACTTACCGAGCAGCCCCAAGCGTATCTCATACTTAAACCAATGAATATGCAATTCTTTAGAACTTGGGCAAAGCTTAATTTAATGCTTAGCCCCCTAAAAATAATTGAAGAAGCAGTCTCACTTGAAATTAGGTGAGGAGCCTCAATATCTCTCCTTGTTTGAGCTTAATATTCGATGCTAAGCCTCTCAAGAAACACTTGTTAAAATAGATTGGAAGGCATTCATTAAGATAAATAAAATATATGAAAGGGTAACAAGCTTTTGTTTAGGAAGAATCAACTAACTACGTGATAATGTTTTAAAAATAGCTTCCATAAGGTACTTAAATGTTAAATTTTCATCAACGTTAATTCCAATGTACTTAACAGACCCAGAGTTCTTAACAATGCTCTTATATGAATAGATTTCTTTAATCCAAGAAAAACAGTTTGGAGATCTAGAAAAGATAACTAAATTCGACTTGTCTATATTTACGACAAACCGGTTTAGATCTATATTGGTCAATGCTGGACTAATTTTAGAAATAAGCAGTTGTTCAGTGGGCTTAACATACATCATTGTTGCATGAACGGCAAATAAGTATATAGTAATCTTAGTCCCAAAAGATACAGGATCATCTAAATCATTATTTAAAATCATTATTAACTATACACACTGCTCTCTATTCTCAGAGTAATCACAAAGCAAAGCCAAAGTAGGCCCTCTTAAACCGTAGGAATCACATTCTGTAGTAATATTTAAGGGTCTATACAGTGACAAACGGCTTAATCAAATCCAGAAAAAATAGCTACTCCAAAACTTCTCTGTCGGAAGTAATGTATGATAATAAAATCTCCTTTGTTCTACCCTCTAAAAACCAAATTTATCTGGATGAAACAGTTTGTGTATTTAGTATGATTGTATGGTCTAGCGTTAGTGAACTTTTAAAAAACACAGGATATAACTAGTAAAACAGAATAGAGTGGTAATTTCCTAGGCTGTTTTTGCCACCAACCAAAGAGTATTGGTTACTGATAGCAGTTTTCTATAGGCTTTGGTTTTCTTAGACTTTAGATCCACCTGTGCCCCCGAAGGCACCCAGAAAATCCACATGACTTCTCCAACCTTTTCTGATTTGGGCAACTACATATATGTTTTCCGAATCGGGTTGAATGGAAGTGTGGATACTGCACAGATAGGACAGGTATGCTCGTTGCAAAGTTTTCCGAGGTCTTCTTCGTCTTCGACTTCTGTTTGTGTGCTAATGCAAAGTGGCTTTTTGTATCCGAGTGTCTTGCATTCGGAGAACATGGCAAAAGTAGGTCGACCTCCAAGCTTTAATGATGTCAGTCATCAAAGACTGGTTGGCAAGTTTGCAGACTTTTTTTTATTGTGATTCTGATTGACCATTGAATATTTAAAAAATTTTGAAGATAATTGTTTTTGAATGCAACAATTCTCTTAAGATAAGATAAGATTTATTTCAATAAAGTGGCTATCACAAGCCCAAAAGGGCCGGACTCGCACTTTAGTGTCAGTACAAAATCACAAAGTTGCAATCAGTAAAAAGTCAAACAAATAAAAACTCATTAAGTTAAAACAGGGAAAATAAAAGTCTAGCTAGCAGGAAGTACAAAGTTTGCAATTGCAAAATAAACACCAAAACTATAAAACAGAAGTAGACAGAGGGGGGGGGTATTGATTGGAAAATTCAACTATGTGAGGGGAGAACGCTCTTCTATATCTTTCAGTGGAAACTGTTATTGGGGCAAGAAGGAGGACTTTTCTTGAAACAGAACATGGGCTTGAGTTGGGGGGTTAATGTTTACTATGGAAATGATAAGTATTACGATGATTATGAACGGCATTGTGGGCAAAACGCAAGGATATCTGTGCTCTCCTTTTCTAAAGGGTGACTAAATTTGCTCTCCGAAGGAGGGAAATGTAAGGCACTTTATCCTCATTGCAGATAACTCTAAGCACCTTTTTCGAACTGCCTCTATTCTCTTCTCCTGTTGTTTGTTTCCAGGTGTCGGCTGCATAAAGGAGGACGTCACGTTGCTGTTGATTAGGCGTAACTTAAGCCGGGTCGAGTAATTTTTCAACTTTCATATGCAGTTGAGTCTACTGAAGGCGACGTTTGCCTGACTTATTCTGGTCATTATTTCTTTGGATGTTGATGCCGTATTATCCAATACGCTTTCAAGGCACCCGAATTCCACGATCTCTTCGTTTTTTCATTTCCACATCTGATATAAAGTGGAGAGTCAGTAGTCACCATTGTTTTGGTATTGTTCTAATTTGTCCTTAGGCCAAGTTGGCTTCTTTTTCGTTGACCCTGTTTAGAAGCTCTTGCAGACGTTATTTGCACCACTATAGCATTGTATTGCCATTTGCAAGGTCTAGGTCACCAACTGTCACCTCGTCAGTCATTTGTAAAGTCTAGGTCACTGGTAACTGTCACCTCGTCAGAAAGTTTGATACGATGGGTCATGGGGTGGCGGAAAATAAAGTCGATAATTATAACGAAAAGTAACGGCGACAGTACACAGCCAGATGTTCGACACCAGATAGAATTCGAAAGCATCGGGTCTTCCACAAACTTGCCCGATTTACAGAGTCGAATGCCTTTTCAAAGTCAATAAAAATATTGTAAATCTTTGAGCGCCATTCCCGACTTTCTTCAGTGAGGACTCGCAAAGTAAACATAATATTGGTGCAAGAACAGTGCGGGTGGAACCTTAATTGTTTATACCATAAGTGCTTTTCGAGCCAATTTTGGATCCTTTTCAGAATAACATGCCAACAATAGTTTAACGGGGACTGAAAGCAATCTTTTACCTCGCCAGTTTCCTGGGACAGTGGCATCACCTTTTTGAACAGACATATTAGTTTGCTACGTTTCTTATCAACTTGTACCTTTTCCTTTTCCCATATTGTAGTGAAAAAGGCGCTCCATAATGTTATTCGTGCTGCAACTGAGATTTGTATCATCTCTACTATTGCATGATTTTTTCCTGTGGATTTACCATTGTTGTGTTTATTTGCAGCTGCTTGAAAATCTTCAGCACTTAGCGGATTTATACTATTATTACCACCTTTTTGTTACCACCTTTAAATATAAGTGTTTTCCTAGCAGCGTTTGAACAATCTGGAAACTATTTTTGCTTAGTATTGGTTCTCAGCTACACAAATCGGAAGTAAAAAGCTAACAAGCCTTAAATATAAGTCTGCTTAAATATAATAAATATTTGCATCAGTAAATCAAAAGAACAAATACTTTTAGGAAGAAAAAAAAAATAGGAAAAACATTTCTGAACTTGAGCGGAAAATTCAAAACATTCAAATTATGACAGGAGCAGATCTAAAGCAAAAGTTTGGGGGAAAACCAGTGTAACAATAGTGCCAGTTATTAAGATCTTCGGGGAGAGTGCAATGTGACCAAGGTGTTAATAATTGGCAGAATAGACAAATTTATTCTAAGAAAAAGTCAAAGAAAAACAGTAAAAGAGAAAACAGAAAATCCTACTGGGCGGGGTCCTTCCAGTACCTCGGATCTTTCAATACATCATGAAACATTTTGGTGACTCATACAGAAATTTATCTTCAATATTTCTATTTAAAAGCGAGTCTTGCCGTTTCAATCTAAGCTTTATTACTCAATTAAAATTTTCCTGTTCTGCAACCAACAATTTTGAATTTTGTCAAAATTGAAATTTTTATTGCATTTGTAAAACATATTTTGCCAAAATATAGGAACTAACTGTTCAAATATCCTGTTTAATGCAGAAAATCACCAACCGTCTCAAATACTGTGATACAAATAAAGTCCTTCAATTACTTACCGAACAAAATTGAAAGCACCGGCCAACGCTGCCTTACTGGCCGGCAAGTAAAGTTTATAAAAGAAGTCAATGAAATCGTAGGAATCAGCCCTTCCATGACCAAAATTGACTTCTAAGACAGTAAAATCACGATAATGGATAATACTGAAGATGAAAATATTAGTTTATTGCTGTCCATGGGATTTCCAGACATATCAGAGATCAAAAGGGCCTTACAAATGGCAAAGAATGATTTAAATGAAGCAGTTGCTTTGCTAACCAATGAACAAGCTTTTTCTCCTAGTGATTCCTCTTCATTTAGACCTGCTTCAAGTCTTTCTACTGGGGATGTAAGATTGATTTTGTATTGTAAGGGTGATTCAGGTTTAAACTTAAGGTAACCCAGACTGATTAAAGTGTAAAATATTTTCTATTTTTTTAACCTCTAGGCCTACTTCTTGTTAAAGAAATAATATAATGGTAATATACTAGTTTAGCTACTATTTGATAACTTGGAAAGGGCTAAGTTAGGAAAATTAAACCTTTGGTAACATGTCCAGTGCCAAAAACTGTAAAATTCTTGTCCATTGACTTCTTGCTATCTTGGAAAGTTGTTGGGCTAGTGAATTGAAACTCTCAGGGATGTGTCTACAGGCTAAAGTATATCCTGGGAAGTTATTTTTAGGTCCCTAACTATACCCCTTCCCCCTCTTCTATATAATGCAGCTTTTTGTGCATTACAGCTTATATTTTGGTCAAATTTGATCCTATATTAGGTAAAATTCTAGTCCATTGACTTCTTGCTATCTTGGAAAGTTGTTGGGCTAGAGAATTGAAACTTTCAGGGATATGTCTACAGGCTAAAGTATATCCCAGGAAGTTATTTTGAGATCCCTAACTATACCCCTTCCCCTCCTCTATATAATGCAGTTTTTTGTGCATTACAGCTTATATTTAGGTCAAATTTGGGTAAAATTCTAGTTAATTGACTTCTTGCTATCTCAGTAAGGGTTTAGGTTAAGAAAATGAAACTTTCAGGAATGAATCTACAGACTAAAGTATGTCCCGGAAGGTATTTTGAAGCAACTACCTCCACTCCTTCTCCATCTAGAGGACCCTGACCTTTGATGACATTTCAAAATATGTGTGTTATAAAAGTGAAACCTTACAAAATAGATCTTCTGCTTAATTTAAGTATAACAAAATTGTTTTCAGCTTCATAACTTTGCTCAATTCCATTTTATAAGGTTTTAAAGATATGCAAATACATTTCCTAAATTAAAAAAAAACATTGATATGGCTCAAAATTCCACTCAAATACAGGAACTGCAATTTCAGAACTAAAGGCATAGAAAAGGCAACTAGTAACTGAAAATTAAGGTAAAATGTTGTTTTGTCAAAATTTCAATAGGTATAGACCTGTAATGCAGGCAAATTTCAGGGCCCTCTAGAGGGAGAAGGAGTGGAGGTGGGTGCTTTAAAATACCTTCCCAGGACATACTTTAGCCTGTAGACCCATCCCTGAAAGTTTCATTTTCCTAATCTTTCTGAGATAAAGAAGTTAAGATCTTACTTCTTTTGCAAGAAGTTAATTAACTAGAATTTTACCGTTAGGTACTTTGAAAATTCCTTCCCAGGACTTACTTTGGTCCATAAGCCCACCCCTGATAGTTTATATTTTCCTAGCCTAAACAAAAAGAGTAGGCTAGATCCATTTGATGCTCTGTCCAATTACAACCTAATGCCCTTTTCACTAGGGTTAGGCCTATTCTGACAGCACATTCCCTCCCCTGATGGTATAGATACCAAACTAAGGAAAACACTAGCTTTTTAAGTTCTAGTTGAGAGGCTACATACTAAGCCTACATTTGAAACTAGCTTAGGTCAGCCCAATAATAGTTTCAGGATTAATTCAGGGCCTAAATTATAATATTGAATAGTGTTCTTAAGTTGCCATCTCTGCTCTTTCTTATTTCTAGGACTTAAAGATTACATTGATGGTAAATAGCCTAATTAAATATTAAGAAAAAAGCTTTACCATAATTTTTGGTTTTCAAACTCTTTTTTGTTGGCTCTAGTTTTTGAAAATTTATTTTTTCATCATTTCAGCAGTATTTTTAACCATATTTAATTGTCTTGGCAAGGTTAAGAAATAATCAAGATATAGCAAATTTTTAGCCCCAGGTCAGAATTGAGCTAAGATATGAGGGTCAAAATGCATTTCTTGCACCTCAGTGAATCAGTAGACTAGATCTCTCAAGATCTCTTTTTTATAATGCAAAGACTGTCAAAAGACAGGGCCCTTTAGAGAGAGAAGGGATTGAGATAGTACTGCTACTCCAAACTCACTACAGCACCCTAGGCCAACACAACAGTGACAAATTTAGAGAAGAAGCCTCTCCTCCCCTCTCAAATAATTTTTTTCAAGAGTTTAGTGTCTTGCTCTCAGCAGTCCTTTTTGTGCTGCAATTCTGCACAGCAATAATATTTCTGGTACTTAGCTAGTACATACTTGAGAATTTGGAGCTACAGGTATGAGGTTGAAAACAACTGAGATGCCTGGGAGACAGATAGGATATATGTAATTTGGGCTGTATATTTGCACATTAGTGGGTTGGGGGTTAAGTATAGCAGTGCTGTATGTAAAATGTAACCTAATCAAAATACCAACTAGATATTTATTAAAAAATATAACTACAATGTAGTTTTCCACTGAGCCAAAGCTAGTTGTCTCTGTATACAGTCAGTAATAAACCAGTGATTGTCTAATTTTATAGATCCAAATTCTCAAGTGAATACTGGCTAATGGATAAGTACAAAATTTCTCCCTTTTGCAGATCTTTTATATAAATGAACATATTTAATATTTATTTATTTATTTGAAAACCTGTCAATCATATGAAATGGAAAAGACAGAGCACAAACATATAAATATAAGAAAATATATAAGAACATATCAGAAGAGACATAACTAGAAAGAGACTCAACTAATAAAAGGGCAAACAAAATAGCACTAAAATGAATAAAACGAAAACAGATCTATTGTAAAAGGAGATTATACCAATTGTGATCTACTATTTTAATATTGTGTCTTTTGATTAAATTTTCAACTGCAACATGAGGATCGGTTATGTGATACTTTTTAAAGAGGATTGAGTTTCTGTACCAGGGAGTAAAATGTAGGAGGTATTTAGCAAAACAGAAGAAAAGCACATGGATTTTAGACAGTTCAGCCTTCAAGAATAGTTTCCAAAATTTAGCCAGGTACAGAATATGAGGTAAAACAGTAGCGTTGTATAGGCTGGCAAGGAGGGGGCGGCTAAAACGGAATTTAGCAGAGACTATGGAAGCATACAAGCAGGAGATTTGTCAATTGAGGTGTTTGATCAGTAGAAGACATGTATGCCTTAGAGACAAGCCAATAGGGACTCTGAGGTAATTGATGTGGTCAGCAGTATTCATGAGATTTTCACCAAAAAGCAGTGAAGGCACATGTGGTGTTTTTTGCCAATTGAAGAGTTGGGGGGGGGGGGGGAGGGAGTAATTCGGAAAAATTAGAAAAAATGAGGTATTTCTAACTTACAAACAGGTGATCGGATCTTAGTGAAATTTGACATTTAGAAGGATCTTGTGCTTTAGAGCTCTTATATTAAATTCTGACCAGATCTAGTGACATTGGGGAGAGTTGGTGGGGGGAAACCAGATTTCTTGGAAAATGTGAAAATTGAGGTATCTTTATCTTACAAATGGGTAGTAGGATCTTAATGAAACTTAATATAGAAAAGGATCTTAGGTCTCAGATGCTCTATTTTCGATTCGAATCAGATCCGGGGAAATGGGGGGTTGGAGGGGGGAAACAGAAATATTGGAAAATGCTTAGAGTGGAGAGATCAGGGTGAAACTTTATAGGAAGAATAAGCACGAGTTACAGATACGTGATTGACATAATTGGAACGGATCTGTTTACTTTGGAGGAGCGGGGGGGGTTGTTGATTTGGAAAAATTAAAAAAGGTGAGGGATTTTTAACTTCAGAATGGGTGACTGGATCATGATGACATTTGATATTTAGAAGGAACTCATGTCTCAGAGCTCTTATTTAAATCCGAACCAGATCTGTTGACATTTGGGGTAGTTGGAGGGGGATACCAAAAATCTTGGATAACGCTTAGAGTAGAGAAATCAGGATGAAACTTGGTGGGTAGAACAAGCAAATGTCATAGATACGTAATTAACATAACCGTGCTCACTCTCTTTGGGGGAGTTAGGGTTTGGGGTTTGGACATGCTAGGATGATGGAAATTGGTAGCCATGTCTGGGAGCTGCACAAATTGACTTGATAAAGTCGTTTTCGCAATTAGACCATCTGGGGGGCTGAAGGGAGAGGAAAAAGTAGAAAAAATGAGGTATTTATAGCTTAAGAGTGGGTGATAGGATCTTAATGAATTTTGATATTTAGAAGGACATCATGACTCAGAGCTCTTATTTTAAATCCCGACCAGCATTAAGCCTTCGATTTTCCTTTTAAATCAATCTATTGATTCTTAGAATTTTGCTAGAGCTCAAACCATGTGAGCTCTTGGCTTGTCTGGCCTCGTCATAAGTGCCATATGAACACTTAGCTTTTGTTGTAGTGGCAGTCATTCTTCGTTTATTTCCTAAAATAATCTGGAAAAATAAATTTATGGCTACTGTTGTATGTTTTTTTCTGAAAAGTGAAACGGACATTTTATTGAATTAAACAGTAAAATTAAACAAAAAGTTTACACAACAAAAACTTTTAAACAAAAAGTAAATATTTATTGAAGTAAAATTAAACAGTTTGATAATCGTTGCTGTATTACATCTTTATGTATCCTACCTTGGAAATTTGAAAGTGATATTACATTAACATAGAGCCCTAATAGTTTTCTACCATTCAGCTGCCTATTTTTATTCCTTTGGACCTTTTAAAAAAAAATTTGATAGCATATATGATTTTGAAAATAAAGTAAGTCATAACTATATTTGCACATACACCCAATTTTTGAAGGGGGCGTGGTTCTAGAATCTTCTTAGTTGGTGTGAATTTTGAAATCCCAAAATGCCCATTTTATGCCACAATTTCTTTATCTTTCCGGGTCATGGGGAGTTTCAGGGTAAACCTTGAAATGACTACCCCTCTCTTCCTTCTCTACTCTGTGTTAGACATAGGCATACACTGGTTCATCCTTAAGGGTGGGGAATTCGATTTTCTTGTGAAGGGTTGAATTTCAAAAATATGCCAGGGGTCTTTTGCTTTCAAAAATCCCTTATACCAGATGGTGCTTGTCAAGCGTGACAGAAGTGTACCAAACGCGCAGGATTTGTGCCAGGCATGGCCATACATGACGGAATTTTTTCAGCACATATGTTGCTCTAACATTTACACCAAAGGCGGAAAGTGAACAACTCTAAAAAGTTCATTTTTAGTCTGATACCTCAAGTTTTATTGCGTGGAAGGGTTTTCATTCTAGTTTTAGCCCCCGAATTCACCTCTATGAAAATACGTGAATAACCCTCCTTTATAATGGCTCATTTTCTTACATTGTAGAGAAATGAAACAGATTCCAATGTTTTCCCTGAAGGATATCTATACGAACTTGAATCAAGAGTGTTCACTGATCAATGGTCAATACCCTATAAGCGTGACGAATCCCTTGGAAAGTGTCTAGAAGCAGCTGCTAGGCTAACTGTTGAAGGTAAGGTTATTAGGATATCAGTCATCCATCTGTTCATCCATCCATCTCAGTCATTACCTCAGTTCATACCCATGCTATAGCTTTCTTTATATTCTTTTGGTTCAGCCAATGGTCACTAACACAGACTCAAAGTTACTAAGTTTACCCAACTTGTCAAGCTAAATTAGGCTTAGTAGAACATATTAAAAAAAAAAAAAAAAAAAAAAAAAAAAAAAAAAAAAAAAAAAAAAAAAAAAAAAAAAAAAAACCTGTCAGTTATGGCGGATTCGGGAATGGTAACTTCTATAATGATTAGTGTTAGTAGTAAAGTGATATTTAAAAAATAAATTCATGATTTCGAAAAATAGCCAGAAACCCTCTAAAGTTGTGTCTGATCAAAACAAAAAGTACACCATGAAATTGCCTTTACCAATAACAAAACTTACAGCCCCCCTCCCCTAGCATGAGCAACAGGGAAAATCACTTTTGCATGGGAAGCACTGATGTCCTCTTTTTTCTGTTTTTTCTTATTCTTTGTTTTTCCCTTTTTTTTTGTCTTCACTGTTAGCAGGGCACTGAAACAACATAGAGAGCAATTTAAAGGCTCATTTGAATTGAAGTCGCAAAATATCTAGTGGTTTTTAAGTAGCAAAACATAATATTTAAAATAAAATGCAATTTTTGACCCAAAAAATGTATCTTGATATAGAAGATGATATAACACATGCATCATTTGATAACATAATATAACACATATATCTTTTGAAAAATTGCTTCTCAGGGTTATAGTGTCATACTTGAAATACTTCTGCAGATATTATGTGGTTTTGTTGCGTGTGAAATATTTATGTTTGTATTTCTTGGTATACGGTTTTATCCTCCAACAGCCTATACCTCATATTTGCTGTTATTTTTGTTGTTGTATTTCACACTTGCAAGCAATTCTTTTGCTCTGCTACCCATTGATTATGTTATGTAGTTAAAAAAAATTGTTGCCACTAAAAAAATCAAAAATGTTACAAGGTCTTTTGTGAGGATATTTATAGGCATAGCCCCTGAGAAGCCACCTGACTGCTGTTTCTTGTAAACATAAAAGTTATTCATGGTCTCATATTTAGAAAAGTGTTTCCTTCTGGAATATAAGTAGCTGCCCTAAATATTTTTTCTGTCCTTGTTTCTTTTAAGTTTTGGCCCTTTTCGGCTTTTTTAATTTTTATTTCAAAATATTGGTCTTTCTGTGTCATGGAAGACAAGGACTTAAGAAGTGTCTGTTTGTAAAATAATTTGTATTCTCCTTAGTTACTAATTATTTTGAATAAAAAATCATGATTTGTTTTTATTATTATTACTTTGGTAGGCTAATTGTTAAAAAAATATGACACTGAATTCCTCAGTCCCTATCGGCGGTGCTGATCTCTGTTCCAAAGCCATTCAGCCAGGAAGAGGCCGTTTTTTTCGTTTTCGTTTCTTTTTGTTTTCATTTTGTTTTCATTTTTGTTTTTCATTTTGTTTTCGTTTCTCTTTTGCTTGGATTCACGGATTTATGGGGAATGGTTGGGGGCTAGCCATTCTGTTCTTTCGCGCGTCTTACTGAAAACTAATAAATGCAGTTTTTTGTTACAGAAATCCATTTTTAAATTTATTGTTGGTACAAATTTTCCTAATATCTACCTTTAAGCTATTTATTATTTGGGTTCAAAATGTTCACTACAATCTATTCTAGACTATAAATAAACCTTATAAAAGGGTTCTTTACCAATTTGTCGAATGTTAAATTGTATTTTCGTTTCTCTTTTGCTTAGATTTTTGGGTAATTTTTTATAATGTTTATTTCAGTATTTTTGTCAGTAAACTATTCAGTATTGCTATAATGATGCTTCAAAATTTCTAACCTTGTTACAAAATCTCAAGGAAGGTAAAAAGATGGTTTGAAAACCTCCCCTATTTTGAAGCCTATAGGAAATACCCTCTTAAATTATAGTTTGGGATTTTCTTCATAGCTCAAACTGTCAGAATGGATCTCTGAAGATTTGTCCGACTATTTTGTAGACATCCAAATGTTGCAGAATTATTGAATAGACCCCCACCCCTTGAAGCAAATATATCAAGGGAAATTAAACACTTGGCCGGTCCTGGAACCTTTTCTATTATCTCTATTGGTAAGGGGAAAATAACCTGATATTAATCACCTAAGAGGAATGATGTTTAAGAATGTTTCTTTGACTATCCCGGGATTAAGTAACGTTTTTGAAAGTATGTACGGTATGTATGTGATGTACATTAATATGCATATGTAATTAATATACACTATATACGTGTTTAATTTCGTGCGGAATGAAAGTCTTCATGAAATTTTTTTTTGGCAACTGCCTCTTTTCCTCTAGGGCTGCACGAAGCTGATGAGAATTGCCGGCGATTTGTAGAGCGATGTCTCCCTGAATCTATGCGGAAGCTTCTTGATTCACATGCTGTCAAAAGATGGGGAGGGGAAATTCAACGTGGGATCTACACAATGTTAGAGCTCTTCATTGATTTTCTTGTTCCTCGCTTGAAACACGATCCAGTTCCTAATCAACTGTTGAATATTCTTGCACTGGTGAGCATAAGTACATCATATATTATTTGGAATGGACTAGGGATAATCAGATAAAAATAATAATGTGATGGTGTTCATTCAGTAATTAAAAACATTGCTGTTGATTATTTGTCAGTAATCGATTAACGTCTCAAATACGTATTATACGTATAAAACATAATATAAACGTATTATTCGTAATACGTATTAAACGTAAGTAATATATACTAAAAAAAGATATAGATCCTCCATGGCCGCTGGCGCATAGGGTGTCGAATCAACGTTTTCAGTTGCTGGGTCTTTTTTACTGGGGCTTTTTTCATTATTTATTTATTATTTTTGTCATTATATATTATTTATCATTAATCAATTAACGTTTTAAATACGTATTATACGTATAAAACGTAATATAAACATATTACGTATTAGGTGTGTCGAATCGACGTTTCAGTTACTTTTCATTATTTATTTATTATTTATTTATGATTAATCAATTAACGCATTTAATACTATTATACGTATAAAACGTAATATAAACTTTTAACGAATTATACGTAATACGTATTAGACATAAGCAATACGTATTAAAAAAGGAGATAGATTCTCCAGGGCCACTGCTGGTGCATAGGGGGTCGAATTGACGGTTCAATTGCTGGGTCTTTCCAACTGGGGCTTTTTTCATTTTTTATTTATTATTTATGTCATTATATATTATTTATCATTAATCAATTAACACATTAAATACGTATTATACATATAAAACGTAATATTAACGTATTACGTATTATACGTAATACGTATTAAACTTAAGTAACACGTATTAAAAAAGGATATAGATCCTCCAGGGCCACTGTTGGCGCATAGGGGGTCGAATCCACGTTTCGGTTGCTGAGTCTTTCTTACTGTTTTTTTTTTTCATTATTTATTTGTTCTTTATGTCATTATATATTATTTATCATTAATCAATTAACACATTAAATACATATTATACATATAAAACGTAAATATTAACGTGTTACGTATTATATGTAATACGTATTAAACTTAAGTAATACGTATCAAAAAAGGATATAGATCCTCCAGGGCCACTGCTGGCGCATAGGGGGTCGAATTGTCGTTTCAGTTGCTGTTTTTTTTTCTGTTTTTTGTTTTTTTACTGGGGCTTGTAGCCCAGACTTGAGGCAGCTGGGATTGATTCCGGGGCTTCGTATCACCAACCAGAATATCAATTTACTGTGTTACCACATGGCATATATATTAATTTATTGTAATGTACATAGTAAATGTAATTTTTGTCTTTGTTTTGTCGACACTAGCGCCAGTTCCATCTCTTAATAAGTTACCTGTACTCTGTGGAATATTCATGCTCTAACTCTTTTTCCTTTTTTTTTCTCTACTTTTGTGAGTAGATGTCTTTGCATTTTATGGGGTTAAATGATTAATAGTTTAACTTGTTATGAGGTTTGTCCTTTACTAGGTTGTAGCTACCCCTGCAACTGCGATTAAGAGTGATCATGCCACCAAAAAGTGGCGTTTTCTACCATCTTGTGCAGCTAAATATCATTTTTTTTTGTCAAAAGAAGGTCATATATGTTAATTTGATCAAAGTCGGCTAAATATATATATTTTTTTCTGAAGACTGGCATGCTGATATTCCTGGCCTCAAAAAACGAGTTGAAGAAAATTTGTTTAGCGCCTTGATTTTCGAATAAAAATCATGTAAGCGACGGTCATAACATAAATAATCTATATATGCATAGATTATATATGTTTTAACATATTTTTTAACTTCGATCTGAATAGTAACTCGAATATTGTTTTTTTAGGTCGTTGATTTATTTTTTACAAGTTAGTGTTCATTCGACATTTCCAAAAGGTTCATTCATAATGAGATGTTGCTATTACCAAGATTTAGTCACCGCTAATTCAGCCGATCAGATTTTTCACAGAATTTTTCTGCTGACCGAATCAGAATTTTTTTTTTAATGTCTATTCAGATCTCCTTCCAGTTTACTGTGGTGTGCCCCAGGGTACCCTCCTTGACCCGCTCCTGTTCCTGATTATGATAAATGGACTTGCAACTGAACACCCTGACCGCTGGAAATTTGTCGATGACATGTCCTTACTGGAAAATGCCGTAAAAATTTGAAGAGCTCCGCCATGGAAATCATGGAAGATATTTCCAGTGACGCTGCACAGGCCGACATGACTGTAAATGCCAAAAAGTCAAATATCATGACTATCAGTTTCTTAAAGAGTACCCATTCATTCAAGCAACCAATACCTTCGGAGATGTCCATACAGTAGTGCAAACTCCTTGGTATCTCGGGGTATCTCGAGCGATTTTAAGTGGGAGGTGACGTTACTAACATCACAATGCAAGCTAATTTGGCACTTTCTACGCTAAGATTTTCTTCAAGTTTTCTTGCCCTGCATTCCACCTTTTAAGAATTTATACAAGTTTCATTCTCCCTGTTCCTGAATATTCTTGTCCGGTTTGGCATTTTGGCTTAACTACTTCCCGATCTTATTCAATAGAGTCAGTCCAGAAGTGAGCATTAAGAATTATCTATCGTGAAGGTAAACTCTCATATCACTTTCTTCTTAAGTATTTCCAGCTCACTACCCTATCAGAGAGAAGAAACCTCCTCTGTACCCAGGTTCGACAATAAAGCCATGACAAACCCCCGTTTCCAAGTTCCCCCCCCCCTCCCGCCCTTTCAACCTTTAAGATCCTGACCTCAAAGACCTAACTCCCAGAAAGTCCCCATCCCTCAACCTCTCCCACCAATCCACGAGAGTTACAGGAAGAGTTTCATACATGCATTTGTAAACATGCATTAATCAATGAATTTGTTGTATTGACTCAATTTTTTAGTTGATGATCAGTTTTTAAATCAGACAAGTGTCTGTCTGACACTGTGTGTATGTGTTTTTCCTTTTTTATTTGACAAGTTTTATCTGACTGTAATATCTAACGTAAAGCGATGATTCGGCGCCACGCGCTGTGAAAGTCGTATTTAAATGAAAATCTCTCTCTCACGTCTGCGAAAAAAGTAGCTTTGAAAACATAAATATTTTCCTCGTTCCAAAGAAAGAAAAGGTCAGGTCGGACCAATAAATGATTTTTTTTTTTCTATTTTTGTGTAAATTATTTACATAATTTGGTATTGTAATAATAGTTGTAAGGAGGAAAGGCTTTATCATTTGTTTTACAGGCGCTTGATATCGATTGTGAATATAACGCCAAGAACAGAAATCAACTGGCAAATGCGGAGCAATGGGATGAAGCTTTTGGCTCCTCGAACATGTATTATGCTCTGTCGCCAAGTAATCCTTCTAAGGTAACCTTCAATTCCTCTTGAAGTCTTGTGTTTAATTTCTTACGTTCCCTGGGCTTACCAAAGAGGGAAGTCTAGAATATCTGGTTCCTAAGCTGATGTTGCAAATGTTTCCGAAAAATGCAATTGGCTATGATACATTAAAGGATATCTTCTTGAATCTGTGAATAACTGTATTGGCGCCGTTAGGGCATTCATTTTTAATTTTTTTTTCTTCTAATTTTTAAATTAAAAATGTGAAGTATTATTTTATTATTAATATTTTGGTATACTTATTATTATTTGTCGGTATTATTGTTGTTATTATTTATATGGAGTAATATTTTATATAATTTTGATTATTATAGGCTTTTAAGCACTAAATTACTAAAAAGTTTTTAATACTGATACCGTATGTACCGCCATTAGAGTTTAAAATACTTGAAGTTATAACTTTGGGATTGTTTCCTTTTTTCTATCTCCAGCACAGCTAGAAATAGATTATAAAGGGTTATTGAAGTACCAAGGGCAGTGATAACAAAGCTTAATTGTCTTGATTGGTTCAGTGGAATCTTATATACATAAATTCTAAAAATTAGTAAGAATTGAGAATTCAACATGACAAATGGCACCAAATAAAGGCATTGGTTTTTGGAATTCAAACTATTGGCTAGGCGGAAAAAATATTACGCGAATATAACTGTTGTCTGTTTTTGGTGAAAATAGCATAAGATTTTGGTAAAATGGTGTAATTTTCCTTTGAAGGTGGGGTTGTCTTTGGGAATCAACCGATTAACCATTTAGTTCAGCTTATTTATTTTCTCGGTTCAACGTGGCAACACTGACACAGATGTGATGCTTCTTCTCCGAAACAACTAAAAGAGATATGTTAAAAAACTAAGATTTTCAGATATCAGTAGACCTAAGATGTGTCCAGTGGGCTAAATATATATATATTTTTTTTTTAATGTCCTTCGTACTTTAATGCTGTTTCCTTGATATAGATATGAAAAAAATTTACTTTCCCTGATTTCTACAAATAACATATGCATAAAAGGGCGCAACTGATATTTTTTTTTTCATTTCTTTCTTTGTTTCTCCATAGTTCCATCTTACTGACGGTAAGAGAACCATGAAAAAAGACGAGAGAGAAATGCTTGTTTGATCTATTCCAACTTGCCTTCTCTTCTCCTGTTCTTCCTTTCTTCCATTTTTTTTTTGTATGGCGTTTTTTTCTCTTTTCTTGTTATTTTCTAGCTATTTTTTATGTTAATCTACTCAAGCTTTCCTTTTCTCCTCTTTTTCCTTCCTTTTTTGTTCGGAGTTTTATTTTCTTTTTATGTTATTTTTAGTCATTTTCTGATTCTTATCTAGTTATTTTCAATGTTATAATCTACTTCAAGTTTCCGTCCCCGCTTTTGTTCGTCCCTTTCTTTTTAGTATGACGTTTTTCATTGTTATATTTTACTTTATAGTATATGTTAACTTAATAATCTAACTTTTATATTATCCTTATTTTTTCTGTTGATAAAGGATTATGGGTTTGCAGCCTGCATATTTGAAAATAATGTTGATAAACAAAATTATAAGAAAAGAATCTAGCTTAAAATACTATATTAAAAAAATTATAAGATAAAATCAAATTTGACAAACCAGGATTAAGAGTCTTGGTTCTTAGAGAATAGTTTTATGTCCTGGTCCCTTTTTAGCTGTCTTTTGCGTCAGAGAAATATAAAAAAAATGAAAATAGAAAAAAGTGGAATTGAAAAGAGAATAATAATGAAAAGAGACATTTGAATCAAAACCGATATACTTAGCTTTTATTTAGCCGCCTCGTCGTCTATCAAACAGTTCGTGGTAACGAACTGTAGTAAGGGGCGACCCGGCTCAATAGTAACCAAAAGTCTAAAAAATCGAATTTTGGTACCAATAGCTACACCAAAAGAATCGCATTTGAATGCTGATTTTAAATATATAAGTTTCATCAAGTTTAGTTTTACCCATCAAAAGTTACGAGCCTGAGAAAATTTGCGTTATTTTAGAAAATAGGGAGAAACACCCCCTAAAAGTCATAAAATCTTAACGAAAATAACACCATCAGATTCAGCGCATCAGAGAACCCTATTGTAGAAGTTTCAAGCTCCTATCTACAAAAATGTGGAATTTTATATTTTTTGTCAGAAGGCAGATCAAGGATGCGTGTTTATTTGTTTTTTTTTTTTTTGTTTTTTTTTCCCAGGGGTGATCGTATCGACCCAGTTGTCCTAGAATGTTGCGAGAGGGGTCATTCTAACGGAAATGAAAAGTTCTAGTGCCCTTTTTAAGTGACCAAAAAAATTGGAGGGCACCTAGGCTCCCTCTCACGCTAATTATTTTCCCAAAGTCAACGGATCAAAATTCTGAGATAGCCATTTTATTCAGCGTAGTCGAAAAACCTTATAACTATGTCTTTGAGGACGACTTACTCCCCCACAGTCCCCGTGGGAGGGGTTACAAGTTCAAAACTTTGACCAATGCTTACATGTAGTAATGGTTATTTGGTTATTGGGAAGTGTACAGGCGTTTTCAGGAGGATTTTTTGGTTGGAGGCAGGGGTTGAGAAGAGGGGAATATGCTGGGGGAACTTTCCATCGAGGAATTTGTCATGGGGGAAGAAAATTTCCATGAAGGGAGCGCAGGATTTACCAGCATTACTTAAAAAAACAATGAAAAAGTTTTTTTTCAGCTGGAAGTAAGCAGCAGCATTAAAACTTAAAACGAACAGAATTATTACCCATATGAGGGGCTCACCTTTTCCTAATACCTCGCTCTTTACGCCAAAGTATTTTTAGTAATTTCAACTATTTATTCTGCGGCTTTTGTGATTCAGGGGTCATTCTTAATGAATTGGGACAAAATTTAAGCTTTAGTGTAAAGAGCGAGGTACTGACGAGGGGGCGAACCCCTCGTCATATATATATATATATATATATATATATATATATATATATATATATATATATATATATATATATATATATATATATATATATATATATATATATATATATATATATATATATATATATATATATATATATATATATATATATATATATATATATATATATATATATATATATATATATATATATATATATATATATATATATATATATATATATATATATATATATATATATATATATATATATTCTCAAAACCATTCGATCAAAATTATGAGAAAGCCATTTAGCCAAAAAAAATAATATACAAATTTCGTTTTAGTTATTCCTCTGCGGAGAGCCAAAATCAAAACATGCATTGATTCAAAAACGTTCAGAAATTAAATAAAAAAAAAAGTTTTTTAAATGAAAGTAAGGAGCGACATTAAAACTTAAAACGAACAGAAATTACTCCGTATATGAAAGGGGCTTTTCCTTCTCAACGCCCCGCTCTTTACGCTAAAGTTTGACTCTTTCTCTTAACTCTACATTTTAAAACAGTAAAAAACTCAACGTTTTTGAATCAATGCATGTTTTGATTTTGGCTCTCTGCAGAGGAATAATTAAAATTAGAAACAAGGGTCCATGTCCATTGTTTTGCCTTCAAATGCCGCTCCTCAAAAAAATTGATTAAAGCTATCTAAAAAAAATATTTTGAAAACGTATGCTACTACCAACTATTGTTTTATGTACTCTTAATCAAGACAAAAATGTCCATTCTTACTGAAAGTTGAAGTAGAACTATTCAACAAACGACAAAGAGAGATAAAACTCAATGAAAAAAAGAGAAAAAACATCAAATGAGACTGCGGCCAGTAGAGAAAAAAGAGATGAAAGACTAGAACAACACATATATTTCGCCTGTATGTAAATTAGGCGTCTTCAGTACAAGGTAAAAGGAAAAAATACTAAACTAAAAAACAAATAAAACCACTATCAATATTAATAAATACAATAGTTGCAACTGATCCACATAGGGAAAAGAAGCTATTAGAGTTATTTTAATAAGAACATCAAAGAAATATTAATTATTATCGTTCTTCAGCCAAAATGGCAAGATGTAAAAAAAATTGGATGAATTCCAGGAAAGACAAAAGAAAAAGACAATGGAGACGTACTAGGTGATCAGTGCACGAAAGTGCAGTGAGTAGTGCAGTACAAGAATACATAAAATTAAAGACCAAAACCCCAAAATTAGAAAAAGAAATGCCGGATGATCAATGCACGTGACTGCAGTAGGCTAAGCAGTGTAGTTTGAGACGTACTAGGTGATCAGTGCACGAAAGTGCAGTTCTTTTCAATGCGAACAAACATGTACAAGAATACATAAATTAAAGACCAAAACCCCAAAATTAGAAAAAGAAATGCCGGATGATCAATGCACGTGACTGCAGTAGGCTAAGCAGTGTAGTTTGAGACGTACTAGGTGATCAGTGCACGAAAGTGCAGTTCTTTTCAATGCGAACAAACATGTACAAGAATACATAAATTAAAGACCAAAACCCCAAAATTAGAAAAAGAAATGCCGGATGATCAGTTCAGGTAACTGCAGTAAGCAGTGTAGTTCGAGACGTACTAGGTGATCAGTGCGCGAAAATGCAGTGAGTAGTGCAGTTCTTTTCAATGCGAACAAACATGTACAAGAATACATAAATTAAAGACCAAAACTCCAAAATTAGAAAAAGAAATGCCGGATGATCAGCGCACGCAACTGGAGTAAGCAGTGTTGTTCGAGACGTACTAGGTGATCAGTGCACGAAAGTGCAGTTTTTTTCAATGCGAACAAACATGTACAAGAATACATAAATTAAAGACCAAAACCCCAAAATTAGAAAAAGAAATGCAGGATGATCAGTGCACGTAACTGCAGTAAGCAGTGTTGTTCGAGACGTACTAGGTGATCAGTGCACGAAAGTGCAGTTTTTTTCAATGCGAACAAACATGTACAAGAATACATAAATTAAAGACCAAAACCCCAAAATTAGAAAAAGAAATGCCGGATGATCAGTGCACGTACTTGTTTGATGATCAGTGAGACGTACTAGGTGATCAGTGTACAAAAGTGCAGTGAGCAGTGTAGTTCCTTTTAATACGAACAAGCAAGTACGAGAATACATAAATTAAAGACCAAAACTCCAAAATTAGAAAAAGAAATGCTGAAAGATCAGTGCACGTAACTGTAGTAAGCAGTGTATTTCGAGACTTACTAGGTGATCAGTGCATCAAGGTGCAGTTCTATTCAGTGCGAACAAACAGTTGCAATGACGATTCTCTTCAATACGAACAAACAAAGTACGAGCATATATAAATCAAAGAACAAAACTACAAAATTCGGAAAAGAAATGCTGGGTGATCAGTGCACGAAAGTGCTGTGAGCAGTGCAATTCTGTTCAATACGAAGAAACAAAGTACGAGCATATATAAATCAAAGAACAAAACCACAAAATTCGAAAAAGAAATGCTGGGTGATCAGTGCACGAAAGTGCTGTGAGCTCACGAAAGTGACTGCAAACTTTCTTGCACGAAAGTTTGCAGTGCAGTGATTACTCATACGAACAAATGAGTACAAGAATCAAAGAACAAAACCACAAGATTCGAAAAAGAAATGCTGGGTGATCAGTGCACGAAAGTGCAGTGAGCAGTGCAGTTCTCTTCAAAACGAACAAGCAATTGCTAGAATACATAAATTGGAGAACAAAACCCCAACATTTGAATAAGAAATGCTGGGTGATCAGTGCACGAAAGTGCAGTGAGCTCACGAAAGTGACTGCAAACTTTCTTGCACGAAAGTTTGCAGTGCAGTGATTACTCATACGAACAAATGAGTACAAGAATCAAAGAACAAAACCACAAGATTCGAAAAAGAAATGCTGGGTGATCAGTGCACGAAAGTGCAGTGAGCAGTGCAGTTCTCTTCAAAACGAACAAGCAATTGCTAGAATACATAAATTGGAGAACAAAACCCCAACATTTGAATAAGAAATGCTGGGTGATCAGTGCACGAAAGTGCTGTGAGCAGTGCAATTCTGTTCAATACGAAGAAACAAAGTACGAGCATATATAAATCAAAGAACAAAACCACAAAATTCGAAAAAGAAATGCTGCGGGATCAGTGCACGAAAGTGCAGTGAGCTCACGAAAGTGAGCGCAAACTTTCTTGCACGAAAGTTTGTAGTGCAATGATTACTCATACTAACAAATGAGTACAAGAATCAAAGAACAAAAGCACAAGATTCGAAAAAGAAATGCTGGGTGATCAGTGCACGAAAGTGCAGTGAGCAGTGCAGTTCTCTTCAAAACGAACAAGCAAGGGCTAGAATACATAAATTGGAGAACAAAACCCCAACATTTGAATAAGAAAGGCTGGGTGATAAGTGCACGAATGCGTGATCATCACGTTGTTGTTTAATTACAATGAAAGTGATTTTTATGTATTTTGTATACAAATGAAAAATAAAAATAAAGACAAAAAAAATCCGAAAGCGTAAAAGAAAGTCTTTAAATGCACTAAAATGAGAGACCTACCGGTATCCGGAAGATTGAAATTTTTAAGTTAAAAATGATAACTTTGGACGGTCATGACGGATAAAAACTTGTATCAGGATAGTTCTAAAATATATCATGATTGCCCCATGCATTTTGCAAGTCGTAACTATTAGGTTTATATAATTCTGAAGACATCCCTCGTCGGAAAGAATAGACTAAAAGCGCATATACGAGTATTTCTGATTTTGACCCCTCCCCAGTGTCGTTACTAGCTAAAATATTTTTTTTTGGGGGGGGGGGGCAAGAGATTTTACCGTCTGACTGGTCATTTTTACTATTTTGTCACTATTTTCTTGTCAATAATTAGTATAATGTCCGTTTCCAATACAATACTTAAAATCACTGCACGAGTCGGTAAAATCGCTGCATTTATCAACCGAGATTTAGATTTCGTTACACATCATGTCACTATTTTAATGTTGTTTATTTAACCAAATGCAAAATTGTAGCCCCATCTGTAGAATCACGGTATGAGTCGGTAAAACTGCTGCGTTTACCGACCAAGTTCGAAAGTTTTGTAAATGGCGTATCAGTATTTTCGTGGTCTTTATTGAACCGAACAAAGAATTTTAGCGGCGTTGGAAGAATCGTGGCGAGAAGCGCCACAATTCTACTGACTTTTTTCTTTACTCCCCCAAATGTGATGGCCCTGCCCCCTCCATATGCTTCATTCTATGTGTTTTGATAATATTAACAATATAATTTTATCCATTTTCTTTATAAACAAAGAAACAAAAAAAAAGGAAAAAACAATTGTGAAGAGCGCCTTTTATCTCCAAATGCGCTAAAACGAAAAAAAAAATTTTTGCGCTACAAAATTGAAAATTTTGAGACCAAAATAAAAGTGTTGGGTTGTCATGAGATTTATAAAGTTTTCTTTGAATGGCTACATGATTCGTCATGACTACCACACACTTTCATTTTTAGTCTTGAAAATTTATTACAGGAAAAAAAAACTCATTTTTGCTTTATAGTTTTTTTTGGAAGGAAACCTTTTTTAATCAAGCTTTTTAATGCTTTTATCTTGCTCTTTTGAATCTTTGGCAAATCTTTTAGGACATAAATTTTTTCATAACGATTCATACTTTACAATGACAAATCTTGCTAGTAAGAGAAAAGACTAGTAAGACTTTAGGGCGATACTATGCCTATCTCTCGTCCCCACTAGATTTTGAAAATACTCTATATTTTTTTTATCTCCTCTAATAAATATCGAAAAAATACTTGCCCCTATCCCCTATATTTTGATGACATTTCTTGAAAATATTATTTTAAGGTAAAAAATTTGCAAATATTCATGCGTTTCTTTTTACTTTTTCTGTCTTTGAAAACTTATCCAATACATTTTTATATCTTCGTTTGTGTGATTGAAAGTTGAATCATCCTCGAGGCTATTTATCTATTTCCCTAGAAATACTTTTTGAAGGAACGATTTTTTAGATAAAGTAAGATTTTTTGAAAAAAAAAAAAATCTGAATAGAGAAATCAGATTAAATACAGAGATCTAACCGAGGACTTCGCTCGTCCAGCAGGCTCCCTAAGTATCATCACAGAAGAACTCGGTCATCCGGTCTGTAATCAAATGAAAGTACATGGGAGGACAAGAGCAAAAATGGCTTTTTCTTCGATGAGATTTAATACTGACCGAAATGTATAAACTAAATGAGATCTTGGTTGCCCGAATTTCTGGGCACTTCTTGTTCAAATTATAAAATAAAATTCGCTTTTTATTGCCCCCCCCCCGCAAAAAATCCTCTCGCATGCCTTGACTGCATATACCTTTTAAGAGCTGGTGAGCCACTGCACTGTAATATGTAAACTAGAATTATTAATTTGAATTAGAATGAGCTCTCCCAATATTCTTTGACCACTGGCTCAATATCTTTTCCCCTGGGAAAAAAACAGGCAAATAAATGAAAGCGCCTCTGCGACTATCCTTCTTAAAGAAAAATACAAATTATTACATTTTCATACTTGCCCCTTATGGGCAACCGAGTGAAGAAGGGAACCTAGCCTTAGCAACAGAAAATTTAAAAACGTATTTTGAAAAAAAAATGCTGAGTCAGAAAGAATCGCCATTTTAATCTGGTTTAGCAATGACAGCTATTATTTCGATTAAACTTAATGGTAAAAGTTTGTTGAGAAGACAAATTTATGGAATAATATTTAACCCAATAAAAATGATGTCGGGCAGAATTGTAAACTGCTTCAGTTGAATCACCATACCCGAAAATCATTTAGGAGAACTATATTTTTCCATCTTGAGCAATAAAGAAAGTTGCTTTTTCGTATCGGAAGCAGTGATGTGTTTCCTCTTGTCTCTCTTTTTCTTTTCTATCGCCGCTAGTGGGGCGCAAAACATCATAGAGTTGTTTGAAGGCTCATTTGAAAAGAAAATGCTGTATCTAGTGTATTTTCTAAGTATGTATTTCTAAGTATGTATGTATGTATGTAAGTATGTATCTAAGTATGTATCTATGTATTTTCTGTTTTCTAAGTATGTATTTTCTAAGTATGAAAGCATGAAATATGAAAAAAAAGATCAAAGTGCAGTTTCTGACCAAAACTGTATCTTCATCTGTGAAATGATGTAACACTCTGGGGTATGATGTCAAACTATATAAAGTTTATAATATTCTAATCTGTATTATAAAAATTAATATAAGAACTAATAATGTATAGTATAAAATAATTAATAATATAATATAAAAATTAATATAATAGATTTTGTATTCTCTTTTGCTGCTTATACGATGTAGTCCTCGTTCCGTTGACTTTTTTTTTGTAATTCATTTCGTTTTTTTTTTCAGGACCCTTATGGATGGTTGGTTGATATTTTAAACTATTTTGGAAGCAAAGATGGCTTTCAGGCCATTCAAAATGTTTTTGCAAAAGACGACTTGGATTTTGAGCAAATGGACGCTTTACTTCAACCTTTTAGTAAATGTGCAGAATTTTTAAACCCAATAAAGATTAAGCCCTATCTAGGTACCTGTATGTCCAAAGCATTCAATGCTGTGAAGAAATTGGACGAGAAAGATTTAAAGTCAAAAAATGTGGCAGCTGCTCTTGATGTCTTGGTGGCACTCAAGTGCCTCTGTGGTACAATGTACCCGACTCAGAATGTAAATATTGATGATATGAGGCTGGAGATCGTACTGAAAATGATGAAAATACCTCACTTTGCGACGAGGATGAATGCGTTGAAAGAGGTTTCAAAATTTGTTGAGGAATCAGGCTTAGCCAGCTATAAAAAAGGAGTCATACCAGCTGACAAAGTACTTGAATGGATTGCCAAAAATAAGGTTATGACCATAGCACTTGAAGGTAATATAGATCATATTCAGTATACTGAAAGAATTAAGAATTTACTTGAATTCTTGGGGCCGAAATTGTCAAAAGAAGATTTGACTCATATCTGGGCTTTAGCGGATCGACAGACCTCGTACCAAGCTGTTGACAACATTTACGGAATTATTGCACCAGCATCTGCTAAGTTTGTCCCAGAGCTATTTGAACACCTGTTATTTTTGATACAAGACAAATGGAAAATGTCTGGGGATAGGAATAAAGAGCGGCTAGTAAATTTATTATCACAAATTGGTAAAGAAGGGCGTTACAATAAAACCAGCCCTCGTGTCTTAGAAGTTCTTTGGGAGATGATTCATTGTAATTCGCTGCCACCAAACTTAATTTTACGAGGTTTGGATGCTCATTCGTCCATTTTGTCTGAACTCCCTGCTAAAGAGAATATCCGTCAGCTGTATATGACCCATTGCATGGATAACATCAAAGAGGGCAGGAATGTATATATATCAGTTTTGTATTTGCAAAACCTTTTAAAGAATTTAACCGGAGGAAGAGATCAGTATTATAAAGCTGAGAGAACAACAATAATGAATTTAAACCGTCAGCATGATTTGATAAGTCTCTTCACTAAAAGTTTAATGAAATCTCATAAGATGGCTGTCATGTCCGCCCATTCTCAGAATACGTTGCTCACGCCCAAGACCATGGTTGAAATGAAGTTCACACATCAGCAGATACTTCATGTGCACCTACAGGCTATAGATTATGCGCTAAAAGAAATACGCCTAGATTTTCCATGGACTCTCTGTAAAGAGCTGTGGGATACATTAGTCACAAATCCAGATGCTTGTGAGAGTGATCGTGAGACCTGTTTTGAATGGTTTAATGAGTGCTTACCAGATCTAGAAGCATCGACTCAGGTTCAACTTTTTAAAGAAAAACTTTTATCTCTTGATCCGGTATCTTTGACAATGCGAGGTTTTCATTGTCTTAGGATGTATTTTGAAAGTGTAAATGTTACAGAGGAAAAATTCCGGCGTTATAACAATACTCTTGTTGTTGATAAACTTGAGCCTACTGGCATTGAATTTTTTTGGCAAGTTGCTTTGCTCTGTCGCGATGACGAAGTAGCAGAAGAGACTATTTTTATCATTCATGAGTGTGTTTACCACAGTTTGGATTCAAAGTTGAAGAAGGATTCAGTAAGGTTGCATCAACGGTTCATCAATGAATGCTACAAACGACTTGAGTCCAGTATGGGTTTAAAAGAGGGGGAGAATTTGTCGTCAACTTTAAAATGCTTCTCAGCTTTACCTGAAGCGATGAAAGAGTGCTATGTTCAGCAAATTGTACGTCTGCTAATACTTCTTGAAAAATACATTGTTGGTATTGAAGAGGGTCATCTGTCGCCAAGGGCTGTCTTGCCGCACGGAGCATCATACAAAGGTAAAGCAAATTCTTCATTCAAGCTCTTATATTACTTCTTCCTTAAGAAACTTCTCTAGTTAGTATTTTGCTTATCGTTGTGTATTATATACCTGGCGTTCAATCAGCTTATTGTAGCTGATTTTTTTTATTTATTCAGTTTAATAGGTAATCGCAGCTATTGAGTTGCATTCAAAAGTACATACTTAAGCCTACTGCGCATCTTATCCTAGTCTATCTCTCCCAGAAAGGGAAAGCAGGCGTATAACCTTACCTACCCTTTGTCATATTGATTTTTGTGGAATTTTTGGTGTTCATGAGGCAATTCTAATTATTCAAGTGTTTTTAAAAGAAGAAACTAGTTGTAGTAAATTATATGCTTACTGTGCTTCAGAGCTCAGTAAGGTGCAATTCATCCTTTAACGCATAGAAAATTCTTAGTATATTTATATGTCACTCATTGGTGCATCCAGGATTTTGTTTGTTCATGGGGGGGGGGGGGATAGGTTACAATGAAAACGCATAGCCAATTTTTTTATGCATTTTTATTAATTTTTTTTATGAGATGGACAAAATTTCGGGGGGGGGGGAGGGGTCAAAACCAGACCCCCCTGGACAAAGCCTTGCTGTTAGTATAAGCTACCAATATTTTAATTTAGATAATTTCGAAGACCCCACTGCCTTTCCATGACGAAAGTATAACAGTTCAAAATAGGGATGAACTTTAATCGACCTTTTAATCGAAAGGTTTAAACAAACCTTTTAATTTCGAACACATGTACAGTGTTCATCATCAGCAGTAACCAGTTCTACGGCTGATGATGAACACTGTATATGTGTTCGAAATATCCAGCTAAAAATTTTATATCTGTTCACTGTCAATTAAAAAGTTTCATCCCTATTTTAAACTGTTATACTGTTTTACTGCTGATGATGAATACTGTATATGTGTTCGAAATATCCAGTTGAAAATTCTAAATCTGTTCACTGTCGATTAAAAGTTTTCATTCCTATTTTGAACTGTTATACTTTCGATATTTTTAATTAGTTTCTTTAGTTTTTAATTAGTTTTTTACTTAGTTTAATTAGTTTTTTTTTTAAAGAAATGATACCATGTTCAATAGTGTACAGTAATTACACTTATTTAATAAGTTATTGTGATTAATTGCAGTTACTTATTGAATGCAGGGTTAGGGTTCGTGTGTATTGGTGCAGATGTGCGCGCGATTGTTTGCATGTGCGAAAGCTATATATTATATTATATTTCATTATATGCAATATATAATATATAGGCTGTGTATTCTTTTCCCTCTTCCTCTTTCTCTTTGTTAGAGCTGTTATTGTTGTTGTTGTTGTTGTAATCGTTCTTGTGTTTAGAGTATGTGTTACTTTAAGGAATCGCTTTAAATTTGTTGTCGGCCTTGTGGATTGATTTTAGGAGTTATTTAACAGTTAATAATGGTTAGAAAAATAGGGATTGAGAGGATTCGGTACCTTAAAAAATCCCCTATCTCGTCCATTATAAACTTTTTTTTTAGTTTGAATGCCCAAGTTATTTAGAATTGATTGGCCGATCTGGCCTTAACTTGGATAAGAGACCTGTATAAACGACAAAACTAAAAGCCGACAGCTACTTTCCCGGAAATCTTAGAACAATCATTTAACTTCTCCCGTTTCGTGCAGGAGATAAAAATATTCAGATTTATTGAAATGTTCATCATTAGAAATTATAAATCTATTTGCTTTGATTAAATGGAGCCGAATTTTCTTTTAAAGTTTAGGCAAGGGTTGTCCCTAAAAATATTATAGCATACCTGTATGGAAAATGTTAAAAATCAGCTCAAAGGAAGTATCATTTGAGTAATTTGACGGCTTTGGGGGTTTCATGTGGTGGTACTCACTTTGATTCAAAACCATGCCCACAGGGTACGTATTGTTTATGCTGTATGTACATTGAATAGACAGTGGTTTGCTTAAAGATCGGTAAAAACAATATTTTTTCTCTATTTCAAACAAGCCCCTTGTTACCTTTTCGAACTGTTGACACGTTTAAGATCCCCTATCAGTTTTTTTTTTTACTCAAATTGCATTGGGAATTCCCCGCGGTGTTGACAAAAAATCGCTAATGACCCCTTTGTCTTTGCCAACGCTGAGACTCGCAAA
The DNA here is from genome assembly GCF_032884065.1 of Artemia franciscana. NCBI lineage: Eukaryota > Metazoa > Arthropoda > Branchiopoda > Anostraca > Artemiidae > Artemia > Artemia franciscana. Next base: position 44,286,625 of record NC_088871.1, on the reverse strand, counting down.
AGGATTTTTAAGAGTATCGAATGGCCTTAAAGTAGACGTATCGAGTTATACCTCTCGCCTGCCTTGTTATAAGTTGGTATGTACAAAATATATTGGGTTAATCCGAATAAACTGTAAACTTTGCATTTGTGTGGGTAGAAGCGCGAACTTTTACATGTTACAAGGGTATATATTATATATCGCATTATATTTTAGTGTATATTCTATATCCAATAGTATATATGTAGTGTATATTTTTATATATATATATATATATATATATATATATATATATATATATATATATATATATATATATATATATATATATATATATATATATATATATATATATATATATATACTAATGGAGAAGCTATGTAGCACGTATGACATTCGACATTTAGGATATGTGTGGGTTGGTGTAAGTAGGTGCTTGAATGTTTCCACATACTTTAGGTACGTCTTGTTGCACAACTAGTGTCTGTTCTAATTGCTTTCTTTAGAATTTGGACAAAAGCCAAAAAAAAATAACTTAAAACTGAGAAAGGCGGTACCAGGATAACGGACATCCATAACTATTTTAACAGACAGTTGAAACACCCTCGACTGTGGCTATTTTAGTTTGAAATTTTTAGTACTATAAAAAAAAGAAACTTCGTTTTAATCTGAAATTTTGTCTTTCAAAATGAAATAAGTGTATTTTGATCTTTTGGAAGATGTGTCTCAGTGTTATGTTTGCTACAGATTCCTAGAGTTTGTTCCACAACTAGTGTCTGGATTCTAATTTCTCTCTTTAGAATTTGGACAAAAGCCAAAAAAAAAACTTAAAACTTAGAAAGGTGGGACCAGGATAACGAACTTCCATAATTATTTTAAAAGACAGTTGAAACACCCTCGACTGTGGCTATTTTATTTTGAAATTTCTAGTACTATGAAAGAAGAAACTAATGGAGAAGCTATGTAGCACGTGTGACATTTTACATTTATCTCCATTATGAGTCTTCTTAGCTGGACAATTTTTTTTTTTTTTAGTGTGAAATTTCGTCTTTCAAAATGAAATATGTGTATTTTGGTCTTCTGGAAGATTTGCCTCAATGCTTTATGTTCGCTACATATTTCTAGAGTTTTTTTGCACAACTAGTGTCCGGTCTTATTACTTTCTATAGAATTTGGACAAAAGCCAAAAAAACTCAAAACTGAGAAAGGTGGCATCAGGATAGAGAACATCCATAACTATTTTAAAAGAAATTTGAAACACCACAACTGTGGCTATTTTAGTTTGAAATTTTATTACCGTGGAAAAGAAACGAATATAGAAGCTATCTAGCACGTATAACACCTGACATGTATCTCCACTATGAGTCTTCTTAGCTGGACAAGTTTTTTTTTTCGTTTAATCTGAAATTTCGTATTTAAAGATGAAATAAGTGTATTTTGATCTTCTGGAAGATGTGTCTCAGTATTTTATGTTTGCTACGGACTTCTAGAGTATTTTCTTCTCTTCTCAATTGTATTACTTACTTCTATAGCTCCCTAATTCCCTTAAGAAGTTCGATCAGCATTGATTTTCTTGTAGAAAGCGACTCCACTGCCATCTAAAATTCTTGCAAATTGATTTTGCAAGAATAGATGCTGCTGCTTCAATCTATCATATGCCTAGGTCAGGAATGTACGCAGGGCCCACTGTGTTTTAATAAGTGATGATGACGGTGCAATCCTACATCATCGAACTTCTTAAGAAGTTCGAACAGTTGTGTTTTTTCTTGTAGAAAAACAACTCTACTGCCATCTAGAATTCTTCACAAATTGTTTTGCAAGAATAGATGCTGCTGCTTCGAACGCTAAGGCCAATAGTATTAGAAGTTGTTGCTTTCCTTTGAAGATGTCCCTAAGAATCAGCAGATTGTTGATATTTGTCTTTTCAGGAACCTCAATCTTTGCTAAATTTAAATAATTAAATTTTGGTTGTTTGTTTTCACGGTTCAAGCGGCAACACTGACGTAAATGTGCTACTGCCTAAGAAATTTTGATCTTAAATAATCAAAAGTTTCATAGAATACCACAATTCAAGTGTAAATAGATCTATCATTTGCCTAGGTCAGGAATGTACGCAGGGCCTACTGTGCTTTACTAGTGATGATGATGGTGCAGTCCTTCTGGTATGTTTTTGATCGACGTACTTTACAGTTTGTTGGAGAGCGCTCTTTGTAGGCTCGACCTCTATCTGAAATTTAACCTTCTTTTTCTAAATGTTTCTAAAGTAAATTGCATGGTTTTTTCAAGTTTGATTTTTCCCTGGAACTATTTGAAAGTTCAATAATATTGAAATCGAAAGAGTTAGTCAGTACCAGCACCTGTCTTGAAACATCATGTTATACTTTATCTATCAAACTTTCGAATGGTCTTCTTTTTAGGATAAAAAATTATGTGGTGCATTAATGTCGATAAATTATTTATTTTTCTTTACTATGAACGTCAAATTTATTGATGTAAAATTTCTGTAGAAGCTGAGGATGTCCTCTTTTGTTTTTAAGATTGTGTTAGATCTTGCACCATAGGGAAAATTTTTGCACCATAGATCTTGCACCATGGGGCATACAAAATTTTTATTCATTCCGTGACTGAGGATTGTGATCTTTATCTGCGCGCTAAAGGCTCATTCAATATTAAGACTTTGCTAATACCGAAATTTAGCTAGCGCTAATTTTGGAAATCACTTAGAGCCAAACCCGCTATAGATTTAGCTAGTATTCAGAACAAGTTCGAGCCAAAGCTGAAATTTTATCGGTTTGAACTTACTAAGGCCAAGCCAATCGGAATCTTTCGTACCATTTTCTGATTGGATGATACCCAATCCAAATCAAGCTAGGGAAAAAACTGCTATGCAAAAGCGTCTCCATAACGGTTGAAACAAGAAAAAGAATAAATAATGAATGGAAAAGTGGAGTACAAAGAACTAAAATATAGGGAGGAGCTATTGGATTTCTTCAGAGCTTAACAAGACAAGAGAAACAAAGACTAAATGAGATCTGAGGTAAAGACAAATACATGGAATAGTTCCGGTTTTTGTTGATTTAAGCTTTTAGATTATCTATTTTGAACGATAAAATTTGATCCATACAATCAGCCGTTGGATTTCGGTATGGTTGATTATGGCCATAAAATAAGTTTTTTTCTTGAAAACACAAAGGGATTCGGAGTTGGAATAAAATACCTGTATCAATTTTCACCTGGTAGCAAAAGTATTGAATTCCTCTTGTATGCTAGTGTACGAATACTGTACAGAGATGTTTACTTAGTATTAGTAATATTGTATATACTAGCATACTATGAATTTTTTAAATTTTGGTTTTTGCTTAATTGTTTATAGCTGATGAAGCTCGTATCCTGGGGGGGGGGCGGGATTTGAGCACCCCCCTCTCCACCTCCGAAATTCTTGTCTGACTCGTAAAAGCGTAACAAAAGTGCATATAAAAATTTTTTGACGCGTGTTTTAAAGTTTTTTTTGTATCCTTCCTTCTCCCCGATAAAACACCTATCCCTCTGAAAACAACCCCCCCCCTAATTGAACAAAAATCTTGGATACGCTCTTGTAGCTGATGATTCTCTGTTCAAAATTTCGGGTTTTCAAGGATTTCAGGGATATAAACTAAGCATCCAAGGAACACTATTTGTTGATTCAACTTGAGATTCAAGTTGAGAACCATATATTCCATTAGCTAGCGTAATTTGACTTTTTACTAGAAGTCTTAGAACTATGTTTCAATATACACTGCCTTATTGGTAAGTAGATTGAAAGTTTTTCTAAAGTTCTTTAATTTTAGGTGAACCAGTGACACTTCACATCTTTTGTGAAGATGCTAAAACGGAGTTGACTGTTGATACACATACAAATGAAACTGTCTGGGCTTTGCGTCGTCGTATTTCAGTCAGCTTGGGAATGGAACCTGATCAAATAACACTTGTAATGAATGGTGACCAAATCCTTCAGCCGAATAAAGATCAGAAACTGATTAAACAAATTGGACTTATGGAAACACCTACTTTGGTAGTGAAAGACTCTGTCTGTAGTGCCACTGTTGCAAGTGGAGCAAAAGTGACAGAGCTACGTGATATTCCAACTTGTCCTTCGCCAATGAGTGTTGAAGACGTGGAGAATGTAACGGATTCTGAATCTGCCGGCCGAGCAGCTTATCTTTTAGAAATGGAAGAAATGCTCCCAGGGGTTGTGATCGCTCAGTCTGGGAAAGTGTTTGAAATACTCTATACACTGGCAGAACTGAATGTTGACAAGATTACTGAAGCAGTAAGAAGAGTTATTTCATTAATACCTACAGATCCTAGTGTATGTGATACACTTCAGAAAGTTGCAACTTTTACAGAAAAAGCTGCTGCTGCTAGTAATCGACTTGGTATTTTTCGATCTAACAGCTCAAGTGGAATCAAAGTTCCACCAAGACCTGTTGGTAGGTGTGCATTTTTCTTTTAGGGCAATATACCCAAATCTTCGCATCTCTATTTTAATTCAAATATTCCTCAGATTTCATTTGTTATTCCTCGGGTATTCCCCAGACTTTAATATAAGTTTATACAAAGAAAAAATTATCGATTACTTTAGTGCCGCTTACTTTTTGTATATAGTTTTATTAATGCCAGTTATTTATTATTTTATTTCCCATTCCTTCTTTTTACTGGAGAGAAAAACCACGTTAAAAATGCTTTGGGATAACTATATTTCACAATAAATCTAGAAAGAAAAGGAAAGGAAATATCTAAAGATGTGAATAGTCCTGCCTTCAGTGACGTCATAATTAGAGGAGTATTTCGTAAAATCCTGGCAGGAGGACCCTCCCCCCGGCATGGATCTACGAATATTTCTTTTATTATAATTGCTTATAGGAATTTGGTTTTTCATTATCTTTTTAAGCTTGATATCCAACATGATCATGGGGCATGCTTATTTATCATATAAAACATATTTTCGGTTTTCATCTCTGGTGGCCAAATGATCCTAGATTAAAAATACCTGAGACTAATTTACGTTCTCCTATATTTTCACTTTCTTGTTTATTTTGACTAGAATATATTCGGTTTAAATGTACCTGGTTATTTGTTTTTGTTCGGAATGTCTTCAGAGATTTAAAGAGAAACGTACTTTTGGGTGAAAATACTGCTGCGTTTTATAAAAAGTTTGGTCTTCTGAATGTTGGACAATAGCTTGACCATCAGCTACCAGTCTTTGTATATCCATGTCGTGTTCTTCATTACAGTTTAGTGTTGTTTATATAAGTTATCCCCTGAATAGTTCCTGAATCTGTTTTCCAGAATCGTATTTACTATGAATATGCTACTAGAAATGCTGACCATCTGGCTCAACGAGGGTAGATTTTGCTATCTGAAACAACGCTATTTTAGGGGATAATGGTATCCCGAATATTATTAGAGCGGCTGAATATTTTATTTGGTTTAAAAGAAGGTCGAACATATTTTTAATTGAAAAAGGTGATTGAATTTTGTGGGTTTCTGGGAGGAGTCTGGAGGGAGGTGGGGATGTGGGTAGGTTGTTACGAGGGAAAATCTTTTTTTTTTACGTTATTTACCCTTTTAATTACCTTTTTGCCTTACTTCTGAAAAATAGCGGATTATTTTATTGTTGTTAATTCTAAGTTAGAAGTTGGTTAGGAGATACAATCACTTACAGGATTTATGTCTTTTATGTGGTTGTTTAGTTTTTTTTTTAATTTAGTTTTTTTCTTTTTTTTGGTGAAATTAATCGTAAATGTCTGTCTAAAAAAACTTCTGTCTAAATTGAAAAAAAGGCCCCTTATTGGTTCTAAAATCATTTCATTTGCTAAGTACTAGAAACCCCCAAAACAGAAAATGATCACATCTCTGCCTCCACCGACACCCAACGACAATCAAATATGAATCTGACACTCAACGGGGTCAGATATCACTATTAGAAACAACACTGTTTCCATACGAAACTGTCTACCTGATAGTATTAGAGCAACCGGAAATTTATTTTTCTTTAAAAAGAAAGTCTGGAAATTTTTGGATTAAAAAAAGGTGGTTAAAATTTTGTATTTTTCTGGGAGGGGGTTTGGGAAGGCCAGGATGTGGGTAGGTCGTGACAAGGGAAGAACTTTTTTGTTTTTCTTTATTTTACATTATTTACTTTTTTAATTACTTTTTTCTCTTTCTTTTTGCTTCTGAAAAAGTAGCAAATTATTTTCTCGTTGTTGCCGATTTTAAGCTAGAAGGTTGTAAGAAGATGCCATCACACACAGGACTTGTATCTTTTATGAGGTTGTTTATTTTTGTTTAATTTAGTTCTTTTATTATTTTTGGTGAAGTAAAACAAAAATGTCCGTCTAAAAAATATGTCCAAATTGAAAAAATGGGTCTTTTTTGGCTCTAAAATCTTTCCCTTTACTAAGTAACCGAAACCCACCTGCAGAAACTTCACGTCCATACCTCCCGCCTCCCAGTTTCTTTTCTTTGAATTGTATGCTTTAATATCACCTTATGGCGTTTAAATTGATCTTTCCCTTAGTTTTATTTCTGATTTGTAGATGGTTAAACTTTCTATCGGGCGAAGGTAGCAGTGCATAGAATCAACGTTCGGATGAGCATATAGTTATTTATATATATTTTTTTTCAGGGTCACACGTTAGCAATTTGATGAAAACGTTTGCAAGCTCAGGTGCTACTGTAAGTTCAAAACTTGAGTCACCGGTTGTTACAAGGTCAAAAACTCGCGTGGGCCCCTCTGGCTATGGAACTCCTATTACTAAGCTATCCGAGAAAACATTGCAGGCAGATGAAAGTTTGAAACAGCTTTTTTCTGCTGGAGGAAAAGGGACCTCAGCATTTCGACTTCTTTATAATTTGGAGGTAAAGTAACTGTCTTTTATTAATTTATTAAATATATGTTTAAATTTATATGCCAACTCGACAAAATACGCAGTGGATTTATTATTAACACTGTATTCGTGTTTAATTTTGATATTATTGACAAGCTTGACTATAATGGAAGTTAATACTAAAGATAAAGTAATTATCTTTGGAGCAGTAGTTACCTAGGAAGTAACGTAGTTACCTTGGAACAATAGTCTTAGGCTCTGCTTCGGAAACGGAGCATCTGAGATAAATTTGGTAATCGTTGCCGTCATGGCTAAGTGGTTGGCGCGCTGGTTTGAGAATTCTTTTTCCAGGGGGCACGGGTTCGATCCCACACACAGCCAGTTATTTGGTTTGAGACGGGGGTTATTTGGTTTCGGTGGTGTGACTCTGTCAGCTAGAGTCGACCCAGCTATAAATGGGTACCTGCAGAAATCTGGGGAAGGTAAGCAGGAAGGGTTTGCGAAAACGCAGGAAGGTTGGCCCCCCAACCTCATATTGCACTTTCTGGCTGAAGTGCCACGAAATGGAGATGAGCACCGTCGGTTTGAACCTTAAGGGTCTAGTGCTGTAAAATATATAAGTCTTAAATATAAATATAAACCTAAATTAATGTGTACGTGAATATAAACTTTGGCCTATTAAGTATCGTACACGGAAGTTTTTCCCTGTTGGCCAATAATGTTGTATTACGCTCGTTTATTATTAAGTTGATTGAATATATTATGGAACCCAGGACCCTCTTTTAAACACTCCAATTATTCTCTTTTAACCGAGCCCTAAACGAGGAAAAATCAAAAGGCTGTTTTTGGGAATGGTAAGCATTAGGGTAACCTCCTTAACCCTAATATCTCTATCTTTGCTAAAGAATTTGCAGCTTACTTTTTGCTTTCTTAGTAATGACATTAGAAAGTTGGCCCACGTTAAGAAATCTATTTTTTAACTAAGAGAGGCATGGTTTCTTCTAACACCGGAAAATAATCTTTGAATACCAAATGAAAGTGTAATTTTTGATAAGCAAATTGTCTCCTCTCCTCTAAATATAAATTTAGAGGAGTGGACACCTTCATTGCTGTGGTCCCATGAGGGGATTCAACATAATAACTCTGTGGAAAACGACTTAGTCCTGTAAGTGCAAAATATGGCCTTTCTTGAGTTGGTGCAAAGATTAGCTGGAGACACAAATATGGCCCAGGGCATGACGCGTCGTCTCCCTCCTTTCCATCAAATTTTAAGCAGAAATCTACAAGTATGAGCTTGAATGAAGCCTATTTACAACCGAAATCAAGAGGATATAAATTTGTCTGAGAAGCTTTTCTTCCCTTTTTTTCGCTTTGCAGCATCTTCACATTTGCTAAACCAGAAGGGCTCGTTGAGTTTTAGCCAAACTTTGGGGGAGGTGGTTCATATAAATGTCCTAGTTTTGCCTTTGGGAGAGGGGTCATGTCTGATCTGATTTCTACTGGGGAGAGAAAAAGGGACTTCGCAAAACTCTTCTCATCATAGCATCTACTAGACTGGGGCCAGATCTCAATCGAACTAAATGAAAAATTGAAAGCTGAATGGAAACTCTTGCTTCCATTTAGGAAGGGAGAAAGGACTAAGGTTTTGTAATCACAAGGTCTAGCAGATGGGATTAGTATATTAAAAGGTAGAAACCGGAAGCTAGTTTCGACATTGAACCTTTTTGGCGCCAGGTCTGGTATAACCTTTGTAGGAATAGGATCGGGGGTTATGAAGGTGTGGCCAAAATCTTGTCGCTGCAGGGTCTACCAGAAAGGGTTGTCGGATCTAAATCAAATATGGCGAGAAGTGTTCTAGTTTTGCGTCTTGGGTATTCGTACCCAATTCTTACCCAATACTATCTTACAGAGATAATGGTTTTGAAATATCGTATCATCAGTCAAAATATTGTATGCACTCGCAGGATTAAAATAAGCAGGTACAAAAGTCACCAGTTTCGTTTTTGGTGTTAGAGCTCAACCCACTTTCTCCAGATGTAAGGCTACATTCTTGTCATCTGCATCTCTGAGAAGGGCCCGGGGGATCTCAGTGAATTGTAATAGGGATCAGGAGCTAAAGTTCTAGTTTCCCATGTATAGGGTTTGATTCCGATCGAATATCTCACAGAGCATTTGTTGAAAGAAGAAAGGATTACATGAGCTTTTTTTGGTTAAGTGTAGTTGTCATATGTATAAACTGATAATTTATAGGTGGTCTATAATCATAGGAAATTGTCCACTGCTCGTCACATTGGTAATCAAAACAGAAGTTTTACGGATATACAGATCCGTAATAAGCATTTTTCAGTGTATCTATATTTACCCAAGTTTTCTATATCAGTGTATCTATGTAAAAACAGTAATTTTGTGAATATGCAGATCCGTAATAAGTATTCTTCAGTGTATATATATATTTACTGAAGTTTTCTATATCAGTGTATGTATGTCAAAACAGAAGTTTTATGGATGTACAGATCCGTAATAAGTATTCTTCAGTGTATCTATGTTTACCGAAGTTTTCTATATCAGTATATCTATATCAAAACAGATGTTTTGCGGATGTAGAGATGCGTAATACGTATTCTTCAGTTAATCTATATTTACCGTTGCTTTGTGACTCATTGAATGCCGTTACTGTAACAGGCGCAACCACTTCATGGTGCTTGTTATGAGAGAGGTAGTTGATAATGCTCGTTATGCAGTTATCCCTATTTGAATGTATTGTTTCTCTAAATTAATGAAGAAGGGATTTGTTGGATTGGAGGGGTGCTTTGAATCAAATACCATCCCTCTCCGTGTGTTTAGATAAATATTCAAGTGTTTTAACTTTTTTTTTAACATAGCTTCATTGACAGGTACTGTCAAGTAAGTTGATGCCGGTTGGTAATAATTTGGCAAATGGTGACATGGCTCTAGAATTTCGAGAAAGGTTTTTAACAGTTGGTGGACTCAGTCTGGTTCTTGGTGTTCTTCAAGAATACGCATTGGCTAAAGATGCTGCTTACGAATTACGTCAAAGCTGCTACTTTATAGCGTTGCAGCTGTCCAGGTAAGACTGGTTTATTTATGTATCAAACTGAAATAACGGTGAGCTTAAAGCGCTTCTTGTCACAATTGCTTGTTATTGTTGAAGAGCTAAAACAAAGAACTAATTTTTTTTTTGGTTCTGTTACTATCATTCAACCAACTATAGCTGAATAGCTGTTGTACCAACTATCAACTTCAACCAAATAACAATCAACTACAAGCAACTACCAATCAATCAAATTATATTCATAATTAATTACAGCGTTAGTGATACCACAGTATTGTTCAGCCAACTACAGTGTTATAATTACAGCTATGAGGTCCAATGTTTTCTAACAACCGTTTATCGCACCAAAACCACTATTGAGTGGTTTGAAACCACTATCACGAGAGCAGGCACATAAGCAGAAATTTTGAGGAGGGGCCAATAATAATAAAAAAAATTTGACATTTCTAATAGGAAGTGCCCAGAAATACGGAAAAATCTAGGTTTTAGAGGGGACATGGCCCCCGAGTTCCCACCTCTTCTTACGTCTCTTCCCGAGGGCTACAGGGCTGCTAGGAATTTCCACTAGGGGTATGGGGACAACCAGCCAGATAAGGCTTTTTTTTAACTTAACTATTTTTGTTAATGTATATTTGTTTAAACTAACCGCTTGTACACTACAATCAATGTGATATTTTATATGTTTTATTTGGTCTTGTAGCCTTTTGGCCTTTTTTTTTCGGTGGTCTATTGCTTGTTCTATTTTGCGTTTTATTTGATCTTTCCATTTTGTTGATATTCGGTTTATTGCTACTGGAATATTTAAAATATTCGAATGTTCAGCATTTTTTTTGTCTGTTGGTTAATAGTTTGAAATTCTTGTTCTTATTGTCGTTTTGAATCATTTTGAGGCATCATTTTCAAGAAATTACCTGCATAATTTGCCCGAAAATGGTTCCATTTTTGTAAAAGTGCCAAAGGTAACTTAAAAACTTGTGATCATACGATGATTTGATTCAAATTAAAATGTGATCCAAAGGTATTTATTGTGTTACCTCTTCATTAGTTTAATTGACGCTTTTATATTTCTAAAAAGCCTTCAAAACTTTCGTAAAAGATTTTATGAAAAAATTAAATTTAAATTTACATTGCTAAGGCAACATGAAGCGCAAGTATGGACAAAGTTCCAAAACTTTATTTAAACTTTATTAAAACTCTAGTGTAAATAAATCGTGATGAGTTTTGTCTTAAAACTACCTGTCATTTTTTAGTATAGAGCAAGTATCCAATATACAAAATGTTCCAAACTTGCCAGTAGCAGAGCTCAACAAAATCCTGCAAAATCCTGATGGTTTAGCAGCATAAATTATGGTTTGACAGCTTTTCTTGAAGCAAGAAGTATTTTTTACAGATAAAATTGTATTTGCAGACAAAATCTGCTGACAAATTTGAAAACTAGCATTCTACTTTGCTACAACACTTTTTGGGCTGTTCCAAAACTGCTAGTAGCAGAATTTGACAGAATTCCAAAAGCTGCTGACATTTTTGCTGCACAACTTGTGTTTTGATAGCTTTTCTTGGAGCAAAAAGTGTTATAATACGTAAAAATGGCATTTGCAGAAAAAATCTGCCAATAAATTTGAAAACTGCCATGTAGCATTGCTACTTGGCTATCCTACTGTTTCCATGGCGGGTGAAGTGCAACAGCGAATTTTGGTTAGCTTCGCTGACAAACTTGTTCAATTCAATCATATATATTTAAACAAAAAACACATAACCACTGTACATAATCTTCCAGGAAAGCGCAAAAAGTGGCTAGGGCATAAAATTAACTAAAGAATAATTGAAAAATCAACAAACAGAAACAACAAATCGACTGGATTTATCAAAAAAGAAAAAAAGGGGGGACGAAGAGAAAGAAAAGAAAAAAAGGAAAGAAAATAAAAAGACCGAAAAGAGGAGGAACGCACGATATTCAAATCTCAACAGTATTTCTGTAATTACCCTTCACTGCTCGCTTGAAGGTAATAAGATTATTTGAGTTTCGGATTTCCAAGGGGATTAAATTCCAAATAGCTGGTGCAAAAAATCTAATTAAAAAAGAAGCGTTACGGGACAACACTTTCATTTTACGGGAACAACACTTTCATTTTTTTGAAACTGACTAACTTCCCGTCAATCTCTCAAATCTTTAAGAATTCATGTGGCAAGTAAAATTTTTCTTTTAAAGAAAGTAAAGAAGAATATTCTCTATTTTCTAACAACCAATCAATGTTGTTGTTTTTCGTTAATGCAAATCTAATAGTAATGATAATATTTTATTTATGTCCTCTAGAGTGTCCTCCTTGATGAATACTTCAAGGAGTATTAATCAGTTTTAAAAATAAGTTGTATCTTTTTGAGCTGAATTTTTTTTTTTCACAAGCTAACTTTTTTATGTTTTTATTAAGAAAGAAGCAACGGGAAACCTACAATTTCTATATCAATGAGACGATTATTAAGTTTTAAGGAGGTAAGTGTGAAACTGTTTTGAAAAACTTTTTCAACTGTTATCTTGGGAGCCTCTCATTTAAACCCTCTATACGTCATTCTTATTGGTCTAACTCCCCTTATATTCAGGTTTTTGTTATGCTGGGAAGCACCTCATCTAGATACTTCAGTGAAGAGAGAATATTTGAAGATTCCCTTGTAAACTCGTTCATATCGATGTACTTTCCTTTATATTTAGGGTTTTGTTATGTTGGGAAGCACCTTATCTAGATATTTCTGTGAAAAAATCATATTTGAGTATGCCCTTGCGAACTTATTTGTATGGATGTAACTTCCTTTATATTTAGGTCTTTATTATGTGGGGAAGCACCTCGTCCAGATACCTTTATGAAGAAATAATATTTGAGTATTCTCTTGCCAACTCGTGCACATTGATGTAACTACCTTTACATTTAGGTTTTTATTGTGTGGGGAAGCACCTCATCCAGATACTTCAGTGAAGAAACAATATTTGAATATTCCTTTGCCAACTCCATGTCTCGTACGTTCTCCGAGTACTCCTATAAAAGCTATGACTCAGGGAAAATCTCCTACACCAACAAAGACGCTTAGTGGGTCTAAAAGTGCTCAACTTTTTAATTTGACACCTCAGCGTGAATCAGAGGACCTTGAGAAGAAGAAGTATTCAGTCAGTGTGCTAGAGGTAGTGTGATTTACTATTGTTAGTACTATAGCCTGGTTAATAAGATCCTTGGTTTGTAAGGCCCTCGTAAAAATATTTTTTATATAGGGCCGGTCTCTAAATTTTAGCAAAATGTGCACCTTTCCTGAAAGCAATTCTTTTAAACACTTGTTGATAACGAAGGCATTGTTTGATTTTCTTTTTCTTTTTTGAATTCAATTCATAATATTTATTCATTTCTAGATTGCACAGCAAGTATAATTGAACTCCTGTGATAATATTTGAGGTTTTTGTCAAACTGAGGTCTGTACTATAAACTAGCATGTCGAGTCAATTGATCCTTGTATTTTATTTGTTGTTCGACATGCTTAGTTATTTGTTTGTTGTTTATTTTCAAATGTAATACGTCTCCTTTTCTGGTGGCGAAAATAGTTACAAAAATAAAGCATACTAATCTAAATTGTCCTTACCGTGTCTTGAAAACCGCTGTGTGTGATTTCTATCCGTTCACCTGAACTCTATTGACTGTATAAAAAAAATGAAATTAGTTTTTTACTCCTGTGAATTTTAAAAGAAATCTTGGCTATCAAGATCTCGCGTATCTTGCAACTTAAAGTCTTTTGAAATAATCAGAAAAATTTTTGAAGCCTCCTTTCGTTAGGCTTACTGGCTATTAATGCCAGACGCTACACTTGCACGTGGTAAGGAAATGCGACAACAATAGGAATGCTAATTCAAAAGAAAGAAGAACTTCTACTACTGCTAAAAAACAACTCAATATAGCCGTAAGACACCTAAGGTCGACACATCTGCGTACACTCTTCCTCCTTCCTAATCCGTCAGAGCTTCACTTACCTCCAACATGAAATTCTAATTTTGGCTAAATCCTTATTTATGACCTCTTTCCTCTCCACTTGGGGACGTACTGCTTATCGCTGACTGCAACTGCGATTTAAGCATTTCCTATTCGATTGTTTCAACGTTATGCAGTTTTCAAGGCAGTACAGTATTTGTTGTCAGTGTTGCATGTTGAACCGTGAAAATAAATAAGCGAAACTAATTGCTTTAATTTGACAGCTATATGTATACAGGGCCGTAGCTCCAGCGTTTTTTATTGGGGGCGAGGGGGTGGGCAAGAGGGGTCACTATCCGGATAGTCAAGGGACATGGGCTATATAGTAATTTTTTTTCTTTAAATTATTGGGTTGGGAGGGGGCTACTGATACTCCTCCTTGCCCCCCGAGAAGACGCCCCTATATATATATATATATATATATATATATATATATATATATATATATATATATATATATATATATATATATATATATATATATATATATATATATATATATATATATATATATATATATATATATATATATATATATATATATATATATATATATATATATATATATATGTATATATATATATTTATATATATATATATATATATATATATATATATATATATATATATATATATATATATATATATATATATATATATATATATATATATATATATATCTTTGTAGCGCAAGTTCTTACATCATAAGATGTATGTTTATAATTATGAGAAAATGCTTTTATTAGAGGCTTTCGAAAAGCTGATGATCCTTGATAGGAGGATAATATAAAATGCAAACAGTTACCGTCAAGGCGTTAGCAGCCGCCTGTAAAATATAAGATATCCTCAATACAGGCATCATGTTTATAGAGTTTTTAGGACATTATCACATTCTTGTCAGTGTTGCCACCCTGAACCGTGAAAATAAGTAAGCAAACTAATTAGTTAAATTTGGTGACGATTTTCGTCCATAAAAATTTAATGATTAACAATCAGTTAATTCTAAGACGCGACTAGTTCAAGTTCAAGTTCTTTATTATTCTTTAACTATATATTTTCAAACTATTCGCATAACATCCCCGGCAGGGAGACTGGAGAACTAAACCTTCAAAGGGAAGCTGCACCTTAATAAGGTGTTTGGTGTTATTTAGCTTTTTTTTTGCTTATTTTCACCAAGATTTCTCTTTTCTTAAATTTAGTACTACTACTGCAGAAAACTGCATACGAAGTTCTTTTTCATCAGCAAAAAAATACTCGATTTTCTGAATTTCTTAAGGTAAATATTGTTGTATGTATTTCCGCCAAATTAATTAAAAGAATGAAATTGAATTAATTAAGTTACATGATATGTTTTGAAGTGTTCCTCTCTTTTGCTAGACCCTATCTGAAGAAAATCTACGTGCTACTGTAAGCTGTCTACTTCGTCTTGCTTGGGCAGCAGCTGCCGGGAAATTGAGTTTGGCAACGGCTAGTGTCATTGTCGGAGGCACAGGAAGTCTTGGTCGGCCCCGTCGAGGGCAGGCTCAAGGTCGGTTACTTCCAAATTTATATAACAATTTTATGTTAAGACTTGTTTATTTTAGGAGTCGTTCCAATCTAGGTTAATATCTCGTGACTTTTTGTTTGGTGACCTTTCCACAAATTTTCTATTTGGCCTGTTTTTTTTTTGTTTTTTTCATGTTTAAAATTTTCTTGTTTTCTTGATCTCTTGTTTCATATTTTTTGGTTTTTCTTGTTTTCAAGAAGAAAGATAAATCGTTGTAGAGTTGTGCAAGGAATTGCTTGGAAATTTCAACTGATCTTGTACTTAAATTAAATTAAATATTATTATTTTTTGAAGAATAGCGCTCACATTATTGAATTAGTGGTAGCCCAGTAGCCTAATATTATTTTGAAATTGTAGAGCACAACGAATTGTGCTTCTTCTTAAAGATGAACGCACATTTCAAAGGCATTTGAGAATTTTTTGAAAAGTCAATTGGCAGTGACAGAATCCATTCGTTCTGTCAAACGGCTAAAAAACCGTTCGACATGCATCGTGATTAAGTTTTAAGGTATATTTTTTCTCTGAACGAGCGATTTTGTGACAAGCATGCAGCTGGATCTTGCAACAAAAGGATAGCATGGTTATCCCATTGGATTTATTAGTATCGGATCCAGGGTCGTATCCAGGATTTTCATTCGTGGGGGGGAAGGGGGATTACAATTTTTTTATAAAACAAATCAAAAATTTTTTTTACGTTTTTACGAGTTGGGCAAATATTTGGGTGGGGGGGGGGGGGTTCTGGCTGTGCCATTGTTTTGTAATAGAATCAGTTATCTTTTTATGCTACTATATTGAAAATGAACTCCGTTTTTAGAATGTTACATACTATATATTTAATTTGAATATATTTTGCTTTCTAAAACCAGCGTAAGTTTAAAAAGTTTTAGGTGTAAATTTGCCGCGTGGGTATTTTGTACGTGACAGGTACGTTAGTATATTTTAAGTTACATTTTTTGAGTTATTAGCATGCCAACATTGAAAAATTGTATGAATTTCAAAAATTGAAATTCTTTGGGATTGTTAAATTCTGAAGCTTAAAGTATAATCCAAATTGTATCTTTCTGGTCCAATCTTTGCCCCCCCCCCTCCAAAAAAATGAAACTAATGAAAATGACAGACTGACACTTATCGCTTATCACTTTCAAAAAATAATTCTAGTTTTCTTCAATTTTTGTTTAGTTTCTTGTTAAATAGAGAATTACACTTAAACAAAGTCTGAAAAAAATTATTTTCGTATCAAATCCTTTTCCAAGAAAAAAAAAATCTTAGTTGAGATTCACGAAACGCTGCGGAGCATGACGAAAATGTAAAAAAAAAAGTACGGTAACAACTAATTTACACCAAAACTGTAACTTAAAATAAGTAGCAACAAACAAAAAACAAACAATTTTAAAAACGACAATTTTGCACCTTGATTTTTATTAAAAAAAAAAATTTTTGATTTTTTGTAAAAAAAAAAACGACAATTTTGCACCTTGATTTTTATTTTAATTATGGCTTGCATGTAAAAAGTTATAGGAAACCCTTTTCCGTTCTTTGCTTCTCTAAGACTGGTGCATCGTGGAATTCATGTTACGTGGGTATTTTGGGGGGTTGTTGGCAATTATACAGAAAGCCTTCTTATACACAACCAAACATCGGTACTTTATTAGTTCTTGTTTTTATTTTTGTCCATAGATTTACTTTATGTTTTTTCTATTGTAGAATTTCTTTATTAGCTTTATAGTTTCAACTAAACATTTCAATTCTGCTGATGAATATAATTAATCATTAGAAACAAGAACACACAATTACATGAAGAAAAACAGATCTTTCCTGTTCAAATCGATAAATTGTAGTAAAAGTTTGTTTTAATTTATATAGATGAAACTGACACTGTAGACATAACCGTAATTTGTTTTGTATATGGAAACTTGGTTTATAGGTACTACACCCCCCACCCTCTCCCCGATTGTTGGTAACCGTTTAAACTGCATTGCTTAGCTATTAAAATTGGGAAAGCATAAAACCATCTAGGATCAGAAGTCGGGACCTGGAAGCTCTTCTAGTTAAAAAGTACTTTTCATTTCTTTGTGTGTCTTTTGTAGAATAAAGGAGTAAGTTCTTAGTAAATAAGTAGTAAGTTACTTACACAATTAAACATTGGTACTTTGTTAGTTCTTGTTCTTATTTGTATTTTTGTTCATAGCTTTACTCTATGTTTTCTCTATTGTAGAGTTTCTATATAATTTATAGTTTCAATTAAATATTTCAATGCAGACGAAGAATAGCCTACAATTAATCATTAGAAACAAGGAACATACAATCACATGAAGAAAAACAGACCTTTCCTGTTCAAATCGATAAACTGTAGTAAAAGTTTGTTTTAATTTATGTAGATGAAACCCTTAGACATAACTGTAATTAGTTTTGGATATGGAAACTTGGTTTATAGGAACTGCCCCCCTTTTCCGTTGTTGTTAACCGTTTAAACTGCGTTGCTTAGCTGTTAAAATTGGGAAAGCATAAAGCCATCTAGGATCAGAAGTCGGGACCTGGATGCTCTTCTAGTTAAAAAGTCCTTTTCATTTCTGTATGTGTCTTTTGTAGAATAAAAGAGTAAGTTCTTTATCAATATGTTTATGGAAGCCTATGACTGTAGTAGTTTCCTGGTACTATCAATGTGTTCGCAGACTCTACTGTTAGACTATTTTTGCCTACAACTCTTATTCATTCCTACTTCTCTCAGGGGCATCACGAGAAGGTTGTTGACACTGCCTGGATCATAACTGGTTAGGTAGGATTCTAAGGATGGGCAGATTTATGCCAGACATTTGGTCAGATATTGAAATCTTTAGTGTACTATGATCAACTTTATCCTGTGATTGTGTATTCTAGGATCGTGTGATCGGGGTTATTTGCTGTGACTATCAATATGTGGCTGTGGATTCGGTATTAAGGTTTAGACTATTTGTGTCTTCTATTCCCCTATTTGTGTCTACCACTCTCAGGGGCACCACGAGAAGGTTGTCAAAACTAACCGAATCATAACTAATTGGTTGGATTCTAATGATAGGTAGATTTATACCAGGCATTAGGTCAAATATTGAAATCTTTATGCACTCGGATCAATAATTCTTACTGTCAATATGTCTATGAAAGTCTGAGATTGTTCGCAGTGAGTATTAATATGTGGCTGTGAATTTTGAATTTAGTTTTAGACTATATTTCGGCTACTGCTCCTCCATTTGTGCCCACTACTCACAGGGGTGCCACGATAAGGTTGTTAAAACTGTCCCTATCATAACTTAGGGCTCTAAAAATGGGTATATTTTCCCCAAAAATTAGGTCAAATATTGAAATCTTTTATATACTAGGATCAATGATAGTTCCTATCAATGTGTCTGTTGAAGCCTGTGATTGTGGTTGTTCGCAGTAACTATCAATATGTGGTTGTGGATTCTGAATTTAATTTTAGACTATATATCGTCTACTACTCCCCTATTTGTTTCTATTATATTCAGGGGCACCACGGGAAGGTTGTCAAAACTACCCGCATCATAAGTGGTTAGGTAGGGCCTAAAAATGGGTAAATTTTTGCCAAACATTAGGTCAAATGGTGAAATGTTTGATGTACTAGGATTAACGATAGTTCTTATCAATGTGTCTGTGGAAGCCTGTGATAGTTTTTGTTCGCAGTAACTATCAATATGTGATTGTGGATTCAGAATGTAATTTTAGACAATATATCGTCTACTACTCCCCTTTTTGTACCTATTATTCTCAGTGCTACCACGAGAAGGTTGTCAAAACAACCCGCATCATAAGGGGCTAGGTAGAGCTCTAAAAATGGGTAGATTCATGCCGACCATTAGGCTAAACGTTGAGAATTTTAATGCACTAGGATCAACGATACTTCCTACCAATATGCCTGTGGAAGCCTTTTATTGTGGATGTTTCCTTTAGCTATCATCATGTGGTTGTGGATTCTCTAATTAGAGTAACTGGGGAGTTTATTTTACATGATATTGCCAAGTGTTTCAGAATCAGAAATGCGAAAATGCATTATTAAATGTATTTTTATTAAAATTAAATTATTATTATTATTATTATTACTATTATTATTTATAATATTTATCTTTAATATTCATTTATAATTTTATTATTATATTATATAAATAATTATTATTTATATTTATTTATTATTATTTATTATTATTTTTTTATTATTTTTTATTATTATTATTTTATTTTATTATTTTATTTATTATTTTATTTTATTTTATTTCTTAATTTTTATTTTATTATTTTATTATTTTATTATTATTTATATTTATTATTATTATTCTATAAATAATATTTATTTATACGAAAATTATTATTAAAATGCATTTTTAAATTTAAATTTTTGATTTAGGAGCAGATTCAAGTACACACACTGAACTTCAAGCTGGTATTTGTACACTCGAACCGTCTATATCCAGCAGAGATGCTTTAATCGCATGTGAGGCTTTAGGGCTTCTTATCACTTGCTTGGAATTAAGGACACATGCATTAGGTGAGAAAATAATCGATTTTATGTTTTCTAGTAAGATACTCGTTTTATTTATTGTTAAGAAATGTTTCAAATCAATAATATGCTTGATATTATACTTTGATTATTGATTGACACACACCACTGATGATTAATTGATTAATTAATTAATTGATTAATGATTAATTATGATTAATTGATACACACCACTTTAGAGGCTGTAATTCATTCGCAACCTTGGGCTAAAGTCAATGAGTTAAACGAAAATATATTAAAATAAATGACATTTTTAATAGACAGTGAAAAATTAAAAATGCTTTGTAGTATGAAAATAATAAATAAAAACCCGAATATTTTGGCTTTACATCCGAAAGACTCTGTCAATGGGAAGAAAAAAGGGAAAAACACTAGTTGAAGCAAAACATGTAAAGAAAACACAACAATAAAATGTTATACAAAAAAAAAAAAAACATGTGAAAGGGTTTCTTCCTTTTTTTTTTCTTTTTTTTAAAATTAGAAACATTGGACAGCAGAAAAATAACTTATCAAAAACTTTAAGTACTAACAACTGATAGTTGGACTAATTTTTAAAAGTTGGCTTGGAGTTCTAAGCTACTTCAGAGTTTATCTTTGAATAGTTTTGTATTTCAAGGATTTCACTTACCTAGTCTATCTTGCGGGGGGGGGGGGGCAGGCTTTTTGGATTTTAGAATTAGCAAGATTTTCTAATTACCTTGTAATAAAATAAATGTGTAACTAAAGAAAAAGAGCAAATTTGCTGCTTCAAATACCGGTTTGTTCAATTGTCGTGGCTTTTATTGTTACCTGATTTTGTCTTTATTTTGTTTGAAAAAAAAATCCTAGAAAGAAAAAAGAAAATTGCTAAAAACATACGAAATCCCCCCTCCTCCCAAATCAGAATTTTTTTCACCTTTTGCACTCAGGTTTTTGGCTGAAAGATAACATACCAAAGTGTTAGCACCAGTTGCATAAGTAAAGTGCCATGTTGCACCTTCTGCAGTGAAAAGACTGGGAAGTGTAATAAAAGTTCCATTATAAACAATGAAACGTACGAAACCCCCCTCCCAAATCAGAACTTTTTTTCGCTTTTTACACTCAGGCTGTCGGCTGAAAGATAACATACCAAAATGTTAGCACCAGTAGCATAAGTTACTACTACTACTGCTAACAAGTAACTGTAGCACCAAACCGCCTGAGGCCAACATAGCTACGCACACTAATCCTCCATCCCAATCTATTCAAAGCCTTTCTCTTTAGACCCTCCCAGGGAATTCCCACTCCTTAAATCTTTCCTCACGACATCCTCCCTCACCAAATGGTGACGACCTGGTTTTCGTTTGGCTCTAGACGGCTGGTCAAAAAGGACAGTCTTTGGCAATCTATACTTCATCCGCAGAAAGTGCCCTAGCCATCTCAACTTTTCTCTTATTGTAGCCCTAGAAAGTGGGCCCAAACCGCAATTTTCATACAGCCTACTGTTTAAGATGCGGTCAGTTAGTCGAGTGTAATGGTCTTTATGTCTATATCCATAGTTTTGTCTTAAATCTCAAGGCCTCGATAAATGATATGCGATTCGAAATTGTTGCATCACAACCCCGTACTCCTTACTCACTTACCCTAATTCTGAAGGCCACCATATTAAAGTGGCTCTTGGCCCAAATATACCAGGGGCGGCCAAGCGTCTATTTAGCCCTCTATATTGATCATTTATTCAACAAGGTTAAAAGACAAGCCACTTATTTATCATTAAAATGTTAATTCGTAATAGGGATAATAATTAGATAACTATAACTGATGACAATAATAAGACAAATATAATTTATATGAAACAATACAGCTTACTGCCCTAATCCGGTCTTTGTCACCAAACAACTTGCTTGATTGAAATAAAATTTCATACTAAATTAATCCTTCGAGGTTTTTATTCTCTCGGAGAGGCAAAATCTCTGGAAAGCATCTAGCGAATCTTCCTCTGTTTCTCTGAGCGCCCATGCTTAAATCATACTTGACCACTGTCACAATTGTAGCTTCCAATATTCCAATCTTAGCTCGCAGAAGTATCTTCCTATTCTTCCAAACTTTTTTCAACTGTGAAAAACACCGTGGTCCTTGACAATTCTACTTTTTCACATTTTCATTGTACCCAACGTCTTTACTAATAATGCTATCAATGTAAGTGAAGCTGTCAACTTGATCAATCTTCTCGTTAACCAACATCGCCTTTTCATCTTCACTTATTCTTAGCCTTAGCGACTTAGTCTTATTAACATTAATTTTCAAACCTATTCTTGCACCTTGAACTCGTTAAACCTCTAAAAGTTCATTCATCTTGCTGAAACTTTCATCTAGGTTGCTTAAATCGTCAGCATAATCTAATTCCAGGAGTGGTGTACTTCCCCATTTGATTCCATGTTTTCCACTGCCTTGTTGTACTCCTGGTGAAGACAAAGTCTATCAAAATGTTCCATATAAATGAGAATAGAATGCGATCTTGCTTAAAATCTGATTTAATATGAAGCCATCTACTAATCTCACTTCCTGCCTTAACCGCAGCAAGGTTATTCTCGTACATAGTGCTAGTTGCTTTAATGTATTTGTCTGTTATACCATACAAGGATAAAACCTTCGTTAAAGCTCTTCTATTAGCTGAATTGAACGCTTGCGCATAATTTGTAAATCGAGGACTAAAGGTGTTTGGTGACTCAGGGACTTCTCAGTTATTAATCTAAGAGTGAAAATTTGGTCGACACCTCCTCTACCCTTCCCAAAACCACACTGTTTTTCTCTTAAAATTTTATTTACAGTATTTCTAAGTCTAAAAAGTATTATCATACTAAGTAGTTTGCAACCTACGGAAACCAGACCATGCCTCTAAAATTACCACACTCACTCTTATCACCTTTCTTAAAGAGGGGTTTAATTAGAGTTTTCCTAAAATCACTAGACACTTCCTTCTTTTCAAATATCATATTCATAATATTCAGTAACTTATTTCTAACCTCATAACTACCATATTCTAGAAACTCATTTACCAAACTATCAGCACCTGGGACCTTATTATTTTTAATCCTTTTAGTACTGTCACTAATTCTTCCTCACAAAATAAGTCTTCTTTCACATCCAAAGTGTCACAAACTTTTCCATTCTTCTCTATATATTTTTCTTTAACTCTATCACGATTTAGCTCATTCCCAAAATGTTTTACAAATCAACTTGGATTACCACAACGTCTGAACCAGAACTTGATATTTCGCCAAAACCTAGAATTTCAGAAAGAGAGCCTGAACTTAGAATTCCATAACGCCAGAACCAGAGCTTAAAAATTCGCCAGTACTTAGAGTATCAGAACCAGAACTTGGAAATTATGCCAGAACCTAGAATGCCAGAACACCTTAACCAGTACTTAGAAATTCCGCCAAAACTTCGAATAGCAGAACGCTAGAACCAGAACTTATAAATTCTGCCAGAACCAAGACTTAGAAATTCCGCCAGAACTTAGCTGAAGTATCGAAAGACTGTGTCGGTCATGAATTTGGGGTAGTCCTTAATATACTTGTAATGTGTTGCTTTATAGGGCTCCTCGTCTAATATCTACTCATTTTAAATGAAATCATAATTGAGATAACGTTACAAGATGCCTAATTTTATAAATTTAATTTAATGTAAAGATGCCTTTTGGTTTCTATTTTAATCGTTTGTTTGTTTCTCTTTCCAAACATAATCAATCATTTCAATTTAGAATAATAAATGCAGAGTGTATACACTAAAACCACGATTTGTCATTGGTTTTAAGATTAACAAATCACAAATTGTGTGTGATTTGTGTTGTAAAGTTTGTCTCTTTGACCTCCAGTCTGTCTCTTTCTTTCCTTCTCCGAGGGTATGTCAGTATGAGTATGCGAGTTTGCTTTGGATTGTGGGCTGAAGGATATGAGTAAGGAAACATTCTACTAACGTTCTAATTGATTGTCGAAAGCAAACAAAAATTAGTCAACAATTATTTATTAGATAATTTTAGACTATTGCGCATGATAGCTAGCTAGAATTGTGGATACCTTACTACAAAACTGTGTCCAAATAGGATAGACTTTAGAAAAAAATCATGAATAGCTACAAATGTTCCTATGTTTTAGGGTGATTCAGAACCAGCAGTATTATGAAAATAGCGCATAAAGCACTAACATGTCATCTTATATAAATTTTCATTGCACGATAAGATGGCAGTGTAGCCTTATATTTTATCTATACAACGGAAGTTCAAGTAAGTCCAGCGCCACTAGCAAATTGATTTGGACATATCCACCTATTTACTCAATGTAATCAATAAATTCAGTTTTATTTTTTAAGATTCAAAAACTAACGAGAAAGTTAACTGTTTTAAAAAAAAGACCAAATGTTATCGAATTCTCTGATAAAAAAGCCCCTACGGTTAAAGGTAGTGCGTATTTTCGTATTCGGTTGAGATGTTGCTTATTTTTGAACGAAGGTAATACTAGTTAAGTATGAAAAGTCCCAAAGTCCCACCGCAGAAACTTTCAAATTCTATATCAGTGTTCACCATGGGTAAAAATTTTCATTTTGGGAGGCTAGGGTTTGTCAAATTGACTTAGTCACTGAAAGTGAATCTACGGGGATCCTATGGAACTTTTCAAGCTTTTAGTGTAAAGATGAATCTCTCAAAAGTGCTCCAGTGGCAGATTTGACCCTTAGTCCCTTCCTCCCAGAATCTGTGCGATTGGCTTACACAACGTCATAAAGAAGTCTCCACAAAGTATTCTTCCAGTGGACTTTGTGATAATGCCTTATGATATTTCTGCTGATGGAAGGTTTAACTCTGTTATAGACATCTGTTTTGTTTTTAGTTCTTCTTAGAGATACTATTCAGTCTGCGTGTGTTCATAGGCGCTAAGCAGAATCCGATCTGCTGGATGGTGCACACTATGTAAACCTCATCCTTGCATCGCCATATATCATATTTTCCTTTTTGATCCACACAGAAACCCCACATTCCTCCTTCCAGTCTTTTATTTTTGCCCTTCCTTCTCCAGAAATGTTTTGACGCTTGATTTTCGTTTTTTTGTTGGTCACACACACCACAGGGTGTTGGGGGATTTTCAGGCGATATTTAGCCTATTTAACGACATTTTAGGCTTCCGATAGCTAAATCAACACTCACTCTTAAATAGTAATAATTATACTTCGTGGGGGTTGTTAGGACTATAAATGCTAAGGAATGACTTTCCAAAAAAATCTAGGTTAAGACTTAATTTCAGTCGTGCCACTCGTTTACCGTCAGTTGACGATAAATGGTAACGGTAAATAGTACCGTCAGTTGACGGTAAAGCCAATGGCACATTAGTGTAGAACTCTATTATACAACAACTACGAGAATTTATTACAGCTGTATATTTTATTACTACCTGTGTGTGTCACGTTATCATGTACTATTTATTATCCTGTTGTATACTTTGTGTTATATACTTGTTATAGACGTACTCTCAATATGTATTACTACTACTAACTACTAACAATTCTCTGCAGCACCAAGCCGCTTAAGGCCAACATAGCTATGCACGCTCATCCACCCCAATCTATTCGAAACCCCCCTGTTTATACCCTCCCAAGAAGTCCCAGTTTCCATTAAGTCCTTCCTTACGACCTCCTCCCTCCCCATTTGAGGATGACCTGCTTATCAATGTCAACGACGACTTCAAATTTCAACAAGAATTTATTATAGTGGTGCGTTCATGTTAGATTTAGCTGTTTCTCTTAGGGATCTATGAAAAGTATAAATACTTGACATTTCAGAACATTTTATGGGAATGGCTGGAACCAAAGATTTTATTATTGATGTTTTGCTGGGTTGCTCAAGTAGTGAAGTTAGAAGCCAAGCCTGTGATTTATTCTACAGGTTGAGCCAGGTTTCGCCACTTGAGAACTACTCTCCCAAGAGATTTTTAACTCAGGTAAGATTAAATGTAGTCGGTTGTTTAGTAATAATATTAATTGGTGTCAATTCATTGGTGGGATTGGTGATGTATTCATTGGTGGCGTATTTTTTCAATATTTTCAGGAAACACTAAAATAAACATTTTTCAGTAAAAAATTCTTTAAATTCAGAGGAGGGGGGAGGTGAATGCCAACCTGCCCCAGCTCATCTTTGGTCTCTTGAAAGGTTTTTATTCACCACTACTTTTCTATATCCCTTAGTTTGGCTTTTTACTTGCCCCTTAAAAATTATTCTTTAAATTCAGGCGAGGGAGGAGGCAAATGCCAACCTACCCCAGCTTATCTTTGGTCTCTTAAAAGGTTTTTATTCACCATTACTTTTCTATCTCCGTTTGTTAGGCTTTTTACCTTCCCCTTAAAAACTATTCTTTAAATTCAGGCGAGGGTGAAGTGAATGCCAACCTGCCCCAGCTCATCTTTGTTCTCTTGGAAGGTTTTTTATTCACCATTACTTTTCTATCTCCGTTAGTTAGGCTTTCTACTTACTCTTTAGGAAGGCCTTCTTTAGAAATGGCACGTATCAGAACTTAATACGATTCACCAACTAAGTCATTACTTTGGAGTCTTTACACAGTATTTAATACTTTTATTTAACGAAACGCTGTGCTTCAAAAGTCTCGCCGCAGAAATCTGGAATTCGCTTTGCTTTTTCCTTTTTTCCCCTGCGGATTCTGCATTAAACTTCATGCCCAGCTTACTAACTCATAAAGTTGCATGTAAGGCCGTTGACATGAAAACACCTAATAGGAGAATATGTAATAAGAAGGCTGGATAAAAACAGCCAACTACGGGGTGGACCTTAGGAAGTAAAAGCAGAATTAAGTTGAATATGGTATACCACCAATAAAGGAAAACATTTAAAGAGGCAATCATATCTGAATGAAAATCATAGTAGAAAAATCAATGTTTTGCCGAACCGAATATTCAGCACTTTGGCTAATCCAAAACTGTAAGTTTTCTTGTTTTTCCTTGTTAACATTGTTTTCTTTTCAACTTTTTTGTCTTTTTCTTCATATCCTTCTCTGCTTTATGCCAAGTATGATCGAATAAAAAATTGTTTGTTTTGAGTTTTCCATGGGTTCGAAGTGCTAGACTACTCACCAAGAATAATCAAGCGCTTATGTAAGAAAACCAAGCAATATCTTTGAATATGTATTTACTGTGGTTTAACTTAGTACTTCTATTTTGGTCTATCAGCCTCATCGTGGTTGCGGTGATAGCTGCAACCGAGTAAGAGGCTAGTACGTCCCATAGTAACAAAACATTACCCCAAAACTGCTAAAAATAGTGACGGATTTAAACACTAAGTACATCATTACAACCATTTTGGTTGTAATGATGTACCATTTGGTACCATTAATGATGTACCATTTGGTTGTAATGATGTACCATTTGGTAATAATGTAACCATTGTTCGAATTCCCTATAAAGGAAACTTACAGTACCTTGGCTTGTGGCTGCAATCACGATATTCCACATCGAATTTTTTTTTTTTTTACGCGGCTAACTGCGCCTTGGAACATCATAGAGAGCTACTTAATTGCTCATTTCAAAAAAAAAAAAATTGCTACGTCTAGTGCCTTTTGTAATTAATAATTTTTTACGAAAAACTGCGTTTTCGTATACAAGATCGTAGTCGCAGCGATAGCTGCAACCTAGTAAAAGACAAACACGACCAATAGTAACCAAACAAAATAGCCCAAAACCCCTATAAATGGTAGCAGATCGAAGCACAAAGTACATTTTATAAAACTCAAAGTATTTTTAGGGTTCTTTACATAATTTCCTTTTTCTTTATGATGAACAATCAAAAATAAAAACTTAATAAAAGGTAAAGAATCGGTGCTAGACTTTATAGGCCAAACTGGTAGTGCTGATTTTCGTTTCACGGCCCTTCGTCCAGGAAGCGTAAAGAAGGAGGGGGTCAGCCATTCTGTCTTCTCGCACACCCTTCCTGTTTACCTTCCTCAGATTTCTCCAGGTACCAGTATAGAGTTGGGTAGAATCTTGCTGAGCTTATAGTCTCGCCGCCAACCTTTGTCAAAAGCCAAATTTTCAACGACACCAGGATTTGAACCCCATCCCTAAAGGGCATAAGATTGCAAATTCAACGAGCTAGCTGCTTTGCTAGGGGCTAAGTGCTTTTTAGACAAGCAGTTTTTAATGGAACCTGAAATAAACTGTTAAACATTTATTTAATTCGTTGTGACTTTTGATCTATATGCTGCAACAAAAGCCTCAAATTTATAATCGACAGGGTCGGAAACCATTAAATATCAATTGTTGTGGAACATTTGTGCACATTTGTGAAATGTGCACTTTGATTTAGCACAGTCCTACTGCACAGCCGACGGAAGATGAGGGGCCTGGAAAAGGAGCGTTTTCACTATTGACCAATAGAGCTCGGAGACGGAGCTTGTGCATTGTTCGCCAAAGGAGGTTAGAGATGAGCTTACTCACTACTGACCAAAACGGTTGGTGAAAGATCCTACGCATTATTTACCAAAGGGGGATGGAATTTTGATAACGATAGTTACATCGGAAGAGTTTACTTTTTATCCTGATTCTAAATTCATAATTCAATAAGTAAATTCAATAAGCTTAATGATACCCAACAAAAGCCAAAGACCTGGGAAAATTTGTGCGATTTTCGAAAGAAAGGGGGGGGAGACCCTAAAAAAGTCAAGGAATTTAATGAAAATGGCAGCATCAGATTTAATATATCAGACAACGTACTGTAGAGATCTCAAGCTCAAATCTGCAAAAATGTCAAATTTTATATTTTTTAGCCAGAAGAAAGATCACAGATGTGTATTCATTTATATTTTTTTCCATAGAGATAATCGTATTGAACCAACGGTCCTCGAAAATCGGAAGAGGGCACAATCGAACGGAAATCAAAGGTTCTAGTGCTTTTTCAAGTGGCCAGAAAGAATAGAGGGCATCGAGCCCCCCACCAACGTCCCTTTTTCCCCAAAGTCATCTGATCAAAATTTTGAGATAGGCACTTTATTCAGCATAGTTGAAAGGTGCAATAACTATGCCTCTGGGGATGACATGGCCCCGCACAGCCTCTGGAGAAAGGGCTGTAAGCTATGAAATTAGCCCGTTATTTACTTATAGCGTTCGTTATTGGGATGAATACAGACATTTTTCGGGAGGTGGGGAATTTTACATGGAAGAAATTTGCCAGAATTTCTATGCGAAATTCTCTTTGTTTGTCTTCAATTTTCAGGAGGATTGGAATTGTTTAAGGGATTTTTTCACTGGGGGGGGTTTGTGGTAAAATTCTCTATGGGAGTCCGGCAAGATTTGAGAAATTATTAGAAATTAAATAAAGGTCTTTTTTCAAAAGAAAGCAGTTAAATGAGAAATTTTGACAGGGGATTGTCTGCAGAAAATTTTCCAGAGGAGAATTTACAGCGAAGGTTGAACTTTCAAGGTGAAATTTTGCGCGGGAGAAATTCCCCATTTCAGCGAGGGGGAGGCGGATTTCTCAGCATTATTTGAAAAATGATCTGAAATTAAATAAAAAAAAAAGTTTTTTCAACTGAAAGTAAGGAGCAGCATTAAACCTTAAAACGAACAGAAATTATTCCGTATATGAGGGGTGCTTCTCCCTCCTCAATCCTTCGCTCTTTGCGCTAGTGTTTTACTTTTTGTCCCAATCCTATAAGAACGATTCCTGAAACACAAAGGCATTTGAATTGGATTGAAGCTTTCTTAAATTACTAAAAAGCTTTAGCGTAAAGAGCGAGTCATTGAGGAGGGAGAAGCAACCCTCATATACGGAATAATTTCTGTTAATTTTAAGGTTAAATGTTGCTCCTTGTTTTCGGTTGATAAAACTTGTTTTTTTTTTTATTTAATTGTTAAAAGAAACTATGTCATACAATGTATTTATATTGTATAATATATCATATTAAGCTATTTCCAAAAGTTGAGTCCTTTAATAAACTAAAAAAGAATTTTGAGAAAGATACAGATTACAAAAATAAAGAAAAGGTAAAGATATAAAAATATATGAGAAATATGTAGAATTTTGACAAAGCTATGGATTACCTTTTGTTTATATTCCCCTTTTTGTCTTTTTCTCTTTTTAGACCCTTCTTTTACATTTCCGCTTTTTCTTAAGTTTCTTTTTGTCTGTTTCAGAGCTTAAAGTTTCTTTTGCCCTCCGAAAATATCGTTCTTAAAATAATACAAACTTCTTGTTTTATGCCCTCATTATAATATAGTATTATCGATAATATCGATATTATCGATAGTACGATAATATCAAAACAATAATTTGTGTATTCAAAGGGTTTTTTCGAAAAATTTTGCACTAAGACCATAAAATTTTGTTTTCAATTTAATACACCCGCCAGAATGCATTATTACTTTACTTATGGATTTCATATATTTCAAAGCAAAACTGAGAAAATTGCTTCAATTTCTTATAGGTTTTGGTTTCTACTCCAGTGCCCTTATGGATTCCAAGTGGCACCGCCAGGAGCGCTAGCTATCGCCTATTAACTCAGTGTGCTGAATATTTTGCTCTAAGATGTCGGC
Source organism: Artemia franciscana (assembly GCF_032884065.1). Lineage (NCBI taxonomy): Eukaryota > Metazoa > Arthropoda > Branchiopoda > Anostraca > Artemiidae > Artemia > Artemia franciscana. Next base: position 44,256,057 of record NC_088871.1, on the reverse strand, counting down.
TTCATAATTGTTTATCTCGTAAGTTGAAGATTCTTCATCTAAAAACAGATGTCTTTTCCTTTCCTTTATTCAAACGTATTTAGAGTAATTGCATTTTGAACTAATCTTATAAAAGAAGTGCCATGTTCCTTTTTGTTTTTCATTGATACTGATTATAGTACAACTTTTGAGGTATCATTCTAGTCGTATAACCAAATTAAATGGACGGATTCGGAGTTAGTCTAAAAATACCCCCTTGATTTTTTTTTCCTTTTCTTTTTTTTTTACACTAAATAGGCTACAGTGTGGCACCTTTTTTTAGTAACACTAACTCCATACAAGAGATTAATGACAGTAATTTAAAAAAAAATGCAATTATTGAGGTATGAGTTTAGTCATCAAACAAAATAAATTGATTGATTTGGTGTTAGCCTAAAAAAAGCAAAATTAGTACTTGAAATATTTTTTACGGATTCTTATATTTAAATTCTTGACACCAGGGCCTTATTTTACTCTTAAATATAATTATGAAAATTTGATAAGGCCTTTAATTTTCGTCGAAACGAAATAAAAAAAAATTAAAATGTTAGGATCCTTTGTGCTATCTTAAGGCAATTACGTTTAAGAAAGGAATTTGAATAAAAAGCACGTAGGATATAATGCACTATGTAAAAAAAAGTCAATATAGGTCCTTGTTTGTTTGGAAGCAGGGTATAAAACAAAGCATGAAAGCAAAATACCAATGACTCGGTGTCTGTTTAAAACATCTGGTCGGAGTCATGGGCTTCATTTTATTTCCTCTCTTTCGTGCTTGATGTACCAAGGGCACCCAAATCAATCCCCCCCCCCCATTTTCGGTTTTGGGTAGTCATGCCTGAGAACCACGACTTTCTAAGATTTTTCATTTGGATGTTTTAAGATTATTAATTTTTTCACAGTTTTATTAGTGTTGCTGAGTTGAACCTTGAAAACACGTAAGTAAATCTAATTAGTTGTGTTGAATTCGCATCTGCAAATTCAGCTAATACTTACGACATGACTACCTGTGGATGGATTTTTGTTTGCGGTTGATTGTGTATGGCTATGCTGTTTGACCTATGTGATTGGATGGATGAGAAGGGTTAAGGCCTTGTTCAAGCACTGATCTATATTAACTCATAAAGTAGGAAAACAGTCTTCTTTTCTCCTTCTGTCTTTCTTTTTTGTTTATATGGTCTAATTTTTTTTATGTGCGTTTATTTCTGTGTTTGTGCTGTTGCACTGATGATTTCTTTTTCATTATATGTTTATAATGTATCTTTATATATCATAAGATGCACATTCATAATTATGAGAAAATGGTTTTCTTAGAGGCTTTCAAAAAGCTGATGATCCTTAATAGGAGGATAATAAAAGTATAAACAGTTACCGCCGAGGCGTTAGCAGCCCCAGAAAAACTAACCCAAAGGAGATATCCACAATACAAACATATTGCCTTTGACGTAAAATCATTTAGGAACTTTTTATTACTCCTTTACAATTATTCAGAGAATAAAAACTTTTTTGAACAAATGAAAAATGAGAAAATAACTTTTTTCAACATTTATTGTTATATTTTTTTTTTTTAGATTATGGAGTATTTAGACAGTATCTCATTCCTGTCAGTGTTGCCACGTTGAACCTTGAAAATGCGTAATCAAAACTAATTAATTGAATTTGGCAACGCTTTTCGTCAGTAAAAATCTAAAGATTAGCAATCTGTTGATTTCCTAAGACAACTACACCTTCAGAGGAAAGCTTTACCTTCTTAAGATGTCGTATATGTTTTTAGTTTTTTTGCCGGTTATTTAAGTTTCGTTTTGTTAGGTTTGACGCCTATTACTACCAGAAATCATATATATATATATATATATATATATATATATATATATATATATATATATATATATATATATATATATATATATATATATATATATATATATAGATATAATTATGGAGTATGATATTTATGACTAGTATATGGCTTACCAATGAATTAGATTACATTGTTAATTGTAATTCAGAAAACTATTGGCATTTCCAACTGCAAGATATACTAAGTCACATTTGTTAATTTTCTGCAAATTTTCATATTAAAATACTTTTTCCTGAAAGGAAAGCTGCACAAGCTGTGCAGCAAAAGTGTTGGCAGCTTTGGAATTCTGCTACTGGCAGCTTTGGAACTTTTTGTGCACCTGCCAGCTAATTTATTGAGTATTGTCATAAAGTATGACAGTTTTAATCTGGAGATGTCTTTTTGGAAGTCTTTTCTGGAGTAGACTTTTTTCCTTGGAAAAGAATATGCCAGTCTGTTGCTTTCTTCTGAAAACTAGAGCGTTAATAAGCCAAAGACGACATTTAACGGTAAAATACAGCTTCCATATAACATACCTGGGGGACGACAGGTTTGGGACAGTGAGGGACCACACTGTCCCTCGCTGTTCAACTAAACGTGTTTAATTAAACGTAAGAACACGTCGCAGTAACTCCCTTGTCATTCCTAGTTCTTGGCTGCGTCTACGCTCTGATTTCCTAGGGCTGCGTCCTACTGAGTCCCTCACTGCAGCTATGTTTTCTTCTATCCTTGAACTCTTTTTCCTGCATGAATAAGTTCCTCCTGTGGTTTTGGAACATATGTCCACTACAGTGCCATGATCTCTTCGTAACCCAACTAATAATCGCTGATTTTGGTGGAAAATTGCGACAACGGAAACGTTTTCGAAACGAAATCTGTACACCCTGGTGTGATTTTATCGCAAAATAGGTCTCCAGGGAGAACATTTTCTACTGGTATGTTAAAGACATTTTTTGGGTAACTATAGCTGAAAACGATCATCCATAGGTTCAACTTTCACGTCCCGCAATGTATATATATATATATATATATATATATATATATATATATATATATATATATATATATATATATATATATATATATATATATATATATCATGAAAAGAGAAATCACCAATGCAACAGCACAAACACAAAAAAAAAAGAGAGACAGAAGGAGAAAAGGAAGACTGTTTTCCTAAGTTAGTGATTAATTTAGACCAGCACTTGAATGAGGCCTTAACCCTACTCATCCATACAATCACATAGGTCAAACAGCATAGCCATACACAATCAACCATAAAGAATAATCCATGGTCAGGCAGTCATGTCGTCAATAAGTATAAGTCGTCATTTACCAAACAATAGAAACAATAAAGACAAATAATTCAGAGGCAACAACCCAACACAAGGGCTCATCAGGAGAATACACTGGCCTATATAGGGTTTCGCCACTTTAAATTCTCTACCCAGCACAGTGTTGTGGCTACCATAAAATATCCATGGCATCCCCGTGTCAGGAATCACCCCCAAAATACATGCCTATGAAAGAAAAAAAAAACAGCAAAAGTAAAACAACCAAGTAAAACCAAAACAAGGTTATCCTGTTAATATATCCCTCTTTTTAGCAACAATAGGTAAACTAAATATTATAAAATTTACCAAATCACAAATATTAACACATTGCAAAAAACCTGAATGAACTAAACAATTATAGAATTCATCTTTACCATGTGGCTAATTTTTAAAACAATCCGCTCAATTAGAAACACAATTCAAAATAAATGGCGCTGCGACAACATTTCTCGAACCTCCGACATTAGTTAAAAATTTCTTTAAGTATTTCTAGATAATTCTTTTGATATTTATTTAAAAGTTCGTTATAATGAAAACTAAATTTTTTAAATTGCCTAGTTAATTTACTTGCAGAAAAACCTCTTGATATCAATTTTTGGGTTAAGATTTTACATCTATTTTTAAAATCAATATAATTACTACAAATCCTTGCATAACGAAGTAACTGTGAGAAAAACGCTGAATATGTGATATTTGAGTGTATATTACTTTCAGGGAATGGGAAACTAATCACTTCAAAATCAAAATCATCCGTTTTATTATACATTTTAAAACTTAATTTATTATTATCACAAATATTAATATTTAAATCTAAGAAATGATCTTCATGACCAGCGCCATGACTAGGCTCAAGAATAAGCTCTGATGGATATATATTTTTAGAAATATCAATGAAATCCTTACAATTTAAGACCAAAATATCATCTAAATATCTTTTATTATTTGACAAAACATGTTTTAAATTAATTGGATTATTCTTATCCATCATATATTTATATTCTAGTTGACTTAAAAACAAGTCAGCTATAAATGGGCTGGCATTCCCCCCCCCCCCCCATGGGAATTCCCACAATTTATATATATATATATATATATATATATATATATATATATATATATATATATAATTCAATAAGTGATTATAATATGATAAATAAATAAAAAATATAGCATAAAATAGATAATACATTTAAAAATAAATAAAAAATATAATATAATAAATATTTTAAATGACTATATAAATAGAATAAATAAAAATGTAGAAATGAATAAAAATAAAATATAATAAATAAATAAACTTTACTACATATAAATAGTTTAATCATTAAATATTGAATGACAACTTTATATATATATATATATATATATATATATATATATATATATATATATATATATATATATATATATATATATATATATATATATATATATATATATATATATATATATATATATATATATATATATATATATATATATATATATATATATATATATATATATATATATATATATATATATATATATATATATATATATATATCTGAATTATGATTTATTTAATATAGAGTTTACAATCGTAATCTAATTTTTTTTTTCAGAGGGAGATCAAGAGTTTCTTGGTGTTTCAGCATCATCAATGCTAGACGATGAGCTTGCATGGTTAGCAAACTTCAGTCCCAATGAGGCTAAACCCAGTGACCAAGGTGATGGCGATTCTGCCCTTCTAATGGGTCATTTGCATCTCGTTCGAGCACTACTTACCTGTGAAGGAGTCAATAAAAAAGAAGCCGGTAAGCTGCATTTGAGACCTCATCGTTCAATTGAGTTCTAACAGCTTTAGTAACGAAACTTAATTTACTTTTTAGTGCGACTTAAAAGTGACTGGTTTAATATCATTCATCCCAATTCATCGTACCTGTCAATAGAGGAAACAGTAAAAACATATCGAAAAAAAAATCAACTTAACAAAAAAATGAAAGAAAATATGATTCTAGAATAATACAGACGCGGAAACTTTTCACACTACAAAATGTATTAAAATAAATCTTAAAAATCTTTTTGAATCAGTAGATGTATTTTTGGTCCTTACGTCAATTTGTTTAAAAAGCTTAATTTTTCTAAAATACCCACAGGTCTGTTTAATAATTAAATTACCATCCCTAAATATATTTGCGTCCTCATTTTCATTTTCTTTGATAAAAATTGCATTATAGAAATATGGAAATAAAAATTTTCCATTTTTAGAGTTCATTTATCCTCTGAATTATTTCGGCGCAAGATTGTCAGCAGTCTTCACTGTAGTACAAAAGGGAGGTGTAAGCAGCTCCCATATTGCCACACAGCTTTGTAAATAATCTAACTTATAATAAAACTGGTTTTTTTTGTAGTTTATAGTTTTCGTTATTTTTGTTGAAATTTCTAAGTTCTTCATTCATTTTTTTTTTCATACGAGAGCTGCTCTATGGAGCATGCAGTGCGTCCACAGAACATTTAATTTCATTTAATTACTGCTAATTAAATTTAATTATATATGTATATATATATACATTTAATTAGTGCTTTCATTAGTTTTTTAATGAAATTCTAATTAGTGATTTCAACACCTAATTAGTGCTAATTAGGTGTTTTCATTTAATTAGTGCTAGGCCAGTTTTGTGTCCTGACATTGACTGTGTGCTGTCTCTACAAAGCGAAAGGAATTTTTCCAGAATATACCTATTTCATTAAAAAAAAATTGTCAAAAATATTAAAAATTTTACTGGATATGGCTTTGCAAGGAACAGAGAAGCAAAAAATATTTCTTTATTTATATCATTCTCTTCCACACATGGAAAAGGTCCAATTCTGCGGTTTTGGCTTCATCAATTCCTTCTTCTACTTGTAAGGTAAATATTATAGTTCTTCTTCTTCGTTAGAAAGCACTTGGAGTCAATTGTTCAGGGTCCTTCTGGCTTCAAGGTTGGTTGATTCTCCACCATTGCATTGAATTTATATTCTTCCGAAGGGGGAAAAACTGATTGGCATTTTTTTATAAGGGCCAAACAAGGGAAGCGTAGGGTCATGCCACCTTTTCCCCGCAACTTAAGAGTAAATACTCGGCAGGTCCTTCTTCTGCTTATCGACCCTTCTTCTCACCGTTTTAAGGAAATCTTTTATAAAATATCGAGAAATTGGAAGAAGTCAATGATCCTCTTGAAGATCTCTCTTCCTGGTTTGGGATGTATGCTTCCAGAAACAGCTTAATATCTTCCGAAAATCTCAATTTCTCGGTGGTTTTTTTAAGCTTGGAGGAGATTGTTGCCAACTTCGAGCATTCAAACAGGAGATTGCGATTAGTCTCAACTGTTGATGCGCATTGGCGACAGAGGGTGCTTAGGCGTTTTTTTTATTAAAACGTATTCCCTGGTGGCTAGGGACGTGACGGAAAGCTAGTCCTACCCCCCCCCTCCGCCTTGGCAAGGGCTATTATCAATTCTCGCAACCGATGGACATCTCTGTCAGTAACTTCAAAATGGATTTTCTTGATAAACTTTAGAGATGATTAGGAGTCAACTGCCTATTTCCTGGGAGGAGAGTTTGTGTGGACCATCTTCAGAGCCTCATATATTGCATTTATTAAAGCCGTGAAAACGAAGGAATCGCCGTGGAGCCGTTTCGAAATGGGGAGGTTTAGCTGGGGGATCACTGCAGCAGCAGCTGCTTTACCTTCTTGCACGGGTCCATCTGTGTAAATTTCCAGGAACTCATGGAACTTTGTCACTCTAGTTTTTTGGAATTCCACTTGAGTTATTGCTGGAAGGATATTTTGAATCTTTTCCACCATTAGTCGGAAGCTAAAAGTTAATAGGAGTTACCCTCCATGCTGGAGGATATGGCAGACAAGGGAAAGAAAAGTGGTAATTTTGCCAGGTTGGGCTTTTGGAAATAACACTGTCCCGTGCCCCTATTGTCCTTGAAGATTCAATACTTATTCTCCCGAATGTAACAGATACAGTGGGTGGTCTGATCCATATGCCTGAATCCTTGCAAAATACCTTACTGATAGCATTTGGCTCTGTTTAACTATCGAAGACAAATCCAGCTAGTTGGTGAACCTTGGCTCTCTCTGAGTGGCGGTGAAGCCCTAAAGCATCATAATCGGTCCATAATCAACTTTTGATCTAATAAACCTCTTATAAAAATCCAGCAGAACTTTGGGAGAATTTACCGAGTGCGAGAATAGTTTGGGAGAGTTTTAATTCCATTCGATTTTTTTATCAATCCTGCGTAATATTCGCGCCTCCCTTTGGACTAGTCTGTACCCCCCTAGGGAGGTGCCCCTCACAGTTTGGAAAACGCTGATTTACTATAATTAAATATGGATTAAACATGGATAATTTAATTTATTTTTCAGACAGTTTTGGAGTACACGATGCGTCCTGATAAAATTAGGATCTTAGGTCATAGTTAACCCATCAATTTGCTTGGTCAGTATTTTTTTTGATATGGTGCCAATTTTTTGTTTTAAAAAGTCTTGAAACAGAAAAACATAGTTTTCCATAAACGCTCCGTGCCACTATGTCCTAGGCACTGATATATAAATTATAAAAAAATTTACATGTTTTTTATTTATTCATATTTCCATCCTGGTTGTCAAAGAGCGTATCTGCAATATCTCCGGAACGGCTAAAGGCATTTAGTTGAAACTTTTAAGGGACGTTGAAGAGCATGTTGAAATAAATTAAAAGAATAATTATAGTCTTGGAATTATTAGTTGAAATTATTATAAGTAGTAATAAATTTGGATTGAATATTTAAATCCTTAGGCCAAAGTTTATATACAAATTTCAACATGAAGATAGAAAATATTAAACTTGCTTTTTCTTATAATAATAGAAACCCGTTCACGATAATGATAAAAAAAAAAAATGAAATTGCTGAAAGTAAACAACCAAAAACCGTTAAAATTAGCATGTTCCCTCTACTTTGGCATTTTTGCTAAGCATAAGGAATTTTCTCTTGTTTTTATTCATGGTTTCAATTTTTTTTTTAGCTTTATATGGGAGTTTGATAGTAGGATAAACAAGAAATTTTTAAAATAAATCCAAAGTGCGGAAGATTGGCGTACCTTCGCACATTTTTTATGGTCATGTGGGTTTTGTTTGTCTGACAGGGATGTCCGTCACATTATGGCTAAGAGGACTTCTAACATGGAAGCTTAATGCTACGGAAAAATGTACATAGGGACAATTTCCCTTTATATAGGGCTATAAATTGGGCTATTTGGGTTCTCACCCCCTCTGCCTAGTGAAAACTCTGACTTTTATTGAGAGGAGCTGGAAAACTTCTCTATCAATAACGTACGTGTATTGAGGTTAAAAATGGAATTAATACCTATTAAAATTAAAATTTTCGTTCAATATTAGAAATTTCAATTGGTAGTCACTATTATCGTGAGTTTGGAAATGGAGTTAATAACTACTGAAATTTAGTTTCTGATCAAAATATTGGAGGTTTTTAAGTTGTTATACCTTTATATTTAGAGTTGATCATCATTTATCATTTTAGTTGATCAACTTCAACTATCAACTCCATTTGAGGAGGGAGTTTGATACCTGATTTCCTTCGACAGTAGCAATGCGATCTTCATCAACGACAGTCAAATGAAATCAACTATCATTTTAGTTGATCAACTTTAACTTCAACTATCAACTTTTTTTAAGAATGAAGCTGATGCCTGATTTGCTTCGACGATAGCAAAGTGACTTCCGTCAACGAATATTAAATGAAGTCAACTATCGTTTTAGTTGATCAACTTCATTTGAGGAATGAAGTTGATACCTGATATGCTCCGACAGTAGGAATCTGATCTTTATCAACGATAGTTAAATTAAATTGAAGTTGATGCCTGATTTGCTTCGTGTGTAGTCGGATTTTATTTAGTGATAGTTGAGTGAAGTAAGCTATCATTTTAGTTGATCAGCTTCATCTGTTTGCTTCAATTATTATGAAGTTGATTTGCTTCGGTGGTAGCAATTTTTTTTATTGATAGTTGAATGAAGTCAGCTATCGTTTTTGTTGATCAGTCTCAGCTATGTACTTTAACTATCAACATCATTTTAGGAATGAAGTTGATACCCGATTTGCTTCGACAGTACCTGTTTCCTGCATCTCTTGTCATAGCCGAAGGGCCTAAAGTTCCTAGGGCAAGTGACACTTTGGCACATTTCAGTCCTAAATGCCGCGATGTCGAATCGAGGGCAGCTGCATACTACGTTCTCGTAGAACTGGCCACTGGATGTCGAGAAAACCTTGAAATTCTTTCGAAGAAGCTAGTAGCAATACACCATAGGTTCAATCCTGATATGACAAAGGAATTTGAGGTAACTTCTGCTTGAATTATGGTAAAAACAAATTTGTTTCAGTATATTAATAATTCAATAAGGCATTAACAATTGCCAGAAGGCGATCGAAGCTCAAACGTTTGAACACATATAAAACATTTATTAAAACAAATATTTTTATGAACTTATCCAATGCAATACTTTAATGCTTTAGTCCATTTCCCTTTTTTCCTCCCCTTCTTTCAAGTTGCAATGTTTTGCGGTTGTTTTTCTTTTCCCTTGTTTTTATTATTCTTGTTCTTTTTTGGCGGTTGATATTCTCTTTACTGATAATAAGTTGCCTTAGTTACGAAGGTAGCTGCTTATTGGTTCTCTTTGAATATTTGTGTTTGTCTTATTTGTGTCAAGCAAATCTTGAGTCTTGTCAAAATAAACTATGTAAAAAAAAATATGTGTGAAGAAACTATATGTAAAAATATCTGTAAAACTATATATAAAAACTATGTAAAAAAAAACTATATGTAAAAAAAAACTATGTAAAAAAATAAACTATAAAAACAACAACATAAAAGCAAAGAAGTATTTATTTTTTTAACATTTTTTTTAATTATCTATTGATTTGTGACTCTACTATCTTTAGAAAACCCTATGCGTGAAAAGTATTTCGCGAAAATAGCGGAAGGTAAAAAAAACCTTATTGTGACCCTAAACGGAACTTGGACTCTATTCGGACCCTAAATGAATTTATGGTTTTTTCTTGGTTTTGATTCAATACCCCTATCCTGATTTTACGGGGAAGAAATAAAATTTTGTAGACCAACTTCTGTTGTTGTATTTTCTATAGAAAGATAAAAAGTATTCGGTATCAGCCAAAACATGGTGGCTGTTCCCTGAAGGTATCCTTGTTTTATTTACGTGTCTAAATTAGCAAGCTTAGCTTGAATGTTTTTCGCTTCTAAGGTACCTTAAATTACCAAGGGCCTTAAATTATCAAGGACGCTTCTAAGGTACCAAATTAACAGAACATGTTTCGCCCCCTTGACCCATCTCATGTCTTTTCATACCTGACAACCGCGATTTTCTAAAGAAAATTCTAAGATTCAAAGTTATGATGGTTTTTCGAGAGTATCACATTTTTGTTAGTGGCAACGCGTTGGACCTTGAAAGTGAATAAGCAAAACTAATTAGTTCAATTTGCCAATGCTTTTTGTCCGTAAAAATTTAACAATTTGTTGACTCCCGTAGACAACTACGTGTTCAAAGAAAAGCTAAGTTTTCATGAGCTGTTTGCTGCAATATGTTTTTTGATAATTTTTCTCGTAATTTTTTATAAGTTCCCACTTAAAAAGTGGTTAAGTTCCCACTTAACCAGTTCAAGCAATGAAATTTGTTTCTCACTATTCATGGTACTTAAAACCTATCGCGTACAACTTTCTTCAGCTTTTTTATGGTGAAATAAAAAAGAAAAAACTTTTCTTTTCGGGTTGGAAGAAATATCCGACCAAAACTATCCCAATCCTTGGCTCCAAAATATCTGTCTAGAAACACTTTTTTGAGACTTTTTAGACTAGTGAACAGTGTAACGAGACAAATGGGTTGTCAAACCGTTTATTATTCAAGTTATTTAAAAAAAATTGAATCAGAGAAAATAATTAGGTTGGTTTATGATAAATTCTGTATTATATTGAAATGCTACCTCTGAATTTTACAGTAGAGCAATCCTAGAGTATTCTAAAGTAATCTGGATTATCCTAGAGCTATCCTAAAATAACCACTAACCTGAATTCTTCGTCAGTGATTACTTTACATTATTCCTCTATGGCGAAAGTTCTCTTTCGCTATTTCCGTTCGGACAAAAAAGATGGAGCCTCATTTTTTCTTGCATTTATTCATTTTTGCCTGTAAAAAATTTTTCATTTATTCTTTCTTTTTTTCTTTTTTTTTTCTTTTTTTTTTTTCAAGAAAATCCTTTTTATGTAAAAAGGGAAACTTAGTTCGAATAGATCTATGGAGTTGAGACATACAAGACTTGATTTTCCTTACTCGGATTGACAATCCAAGCAATATCAATTCGGCTTGAAGCTTTGTCTCCTTCATGCCATCTCTGCCTGGATAACACTTTATAAAACTGTTTGATCAAAGTCAAGCCGAAGGCTCAGTGGTGGAGCATTGTGATATACCTAAGGCTGCAAAACGGGCTAGGCTTGAAAAAAGTTCTTGGGCCTCAACAAGGAAGGCCTCTATAAAATTGACCTCCTTGCCCGCCTCTCTTTGTGGTAATGAAACAAAGATTTTCTGTCGTAGAAAATTAAATTGCCTCTGCTTTTGTTGTAATTCCTTGTGGTTGTTTTTTTTTTTTTTTTTTTTTTTTTTAGTATGAGCCTGCTGTAGAAGGTCG